>NC_044601.1:29762981-30026981 GCF_901933205.1 Camarhynchus parvulus | reverse complement strand
CAGTGATATTTCTAGCTGCTTAACCTTTTAAGGTCATACCCCTCTTCCATATCCTGCTTAAGGGGTATTAATCTACTTCAGAATTGGCACGTGGAGTACTAGTTTTTCTTTTTGAAAGCTCATGCAATTTGACCTACTTACAGCAAAAATTTCATCAATTTTAAGTCCCCAGCTAGCACATTTTATGCACATTCTAACCTTCTAAACAAGTAACAAAAGCATTGTAAAATACTTTATTAAGCACAAAAAGTGCATCCCTCCTTCGCAGTTGGCAACTCTAAAATGAACTACGTCTGCAGTATTTTAACATGCACCATATTTAGCCAAGTAATTCAAAACAAAATTTTCAATCTGAAAATATTTAAAGATTATTTTTGAATATACAAAATACACCTTAACCTTATGCATTATCTGCTGCTTTTGATCGTTGTGAAAGCAAATCCAATTTTTATGTTTGGATAGCACACTTTTCCACAGTTTTCCACAATTGTTCTCAGCACAGTTTTCTGCTTACATGACTGTTAAGACACTCTAAGGTACTTCTAAGATCCTGTAGTAAACAGAAGAGGAGGAGAGGTTGTGCCTTACTTCTGACTTCCTTTGGTTTTCTTTTCTTGTTACTTCCTCTTGCTGTTTTTCATGTCACCTTTCTAAATACTGTGGTTTAGATTTAGATTTGCAGTTTACTAAACTACATTTTTTGTCTGGAATTCTTGGAAATTTTAAAAGGAACCCAACCTGTAAATATGCATATTTTTATGATTTGCTACCTACATATAAAATCTTCCTGCTGCTCCAAAATGCTTTTATTTGATATGCATTTTATCACCATTCAAATTAAAACATAACAGTTTCTATATTCACTGCTTTTGTACTGGATTCAGTTCAACATGCACTAACAGTGAAAAATGTCCTGATAGAAAAAGGATCTGCATACAAATTGACCAAGACACATGGTACAAGGGTCTTGTAAAGGTTCAAAGTTTCTCTACCTTTCTGGCAGTCTATCTTCACAGCAAGATTTGATGAGGTATTTGGCTAGTATTTATTTGACAGAAGATAGCAGCAAAATGTACATTACCCTCTCTGCTATTTATCATTGTCTAAACAAATTTATTCTTGCTGTATTACATAAAGTCTACTTACGACAGCACCGTAAAGATGTTCTCATAAGTTTGTCCACTCAGATGATGGATGCACCTTAGGTCACTTCTACAGACCAGTTTTCATAAATGTCTTTTTACAGATTCTGTTAGCATTTTAAAAGTGGGAATATTGCTGCAGTGGTTTAAAATACATCTCATGCTCTTTATGCTAGTTTTCTGCCAGACACAAAGCATAAATGCCTGCCTGCACTGCCACCATCCTAATTCAGAGTCTAGTAGTGCCACTAAAACCTGACGATGTTACCCTCCAATAGATACATGCTGACAAATGCTGGGAAGCACTGGGAGTAGTCCTGACAGTCAGCAGCCCATAGTCAAGGGGTCTGTCGTTTCTATGGACAGAAATGTGTCACAACTATTCGGAGTTGTTATCTTTGCCCAGCTAATTACTTGGCCATTACAAAATATTTGCTTGGCCATCAATAATATTTGCAATGTTGTTCTATTGGAATATAATCCCAATATTACTGGGTGGAATGTGCCTGAGCTTGTCTGGCCCTCGCTGCTTGACCAAAGGCGGCAGCTGTGGTGTTTCACCTCAGAGATACCTTTGGTTAACTGTATGTTGCAGCTAGGCACTTGGAACAAGTCCAGACAACAGGAACTCAGGCTTGACCTCTGATGGAGAAGCTTTAGGCGAGGCAAAGAGGAAAAGGAGACGGATCCGGCTAGGGGGTCATAATCCAGAGTTTATTCCTGGGCACACAGGCCTCTGAATGTTGCAACAACCCCAACCGAATCCCGACCGCAGGGTCCTGTGTCTTTTTAAGCTCAGGGAGAGGGGGAGGGAAGGGGTAGGTGTGCCACCAACCAGGCAGGAGCGGGGGAGGCTCAGGGGACAAATGACACTTGGATGGCCCAATTGTCCCCAGGGCTGAGAGGCATCTTTTGAACTTCACCTATCAGACGACGGCCTTGCTGACCTACTGAGATTGATGGACACCTCTCAGCAGGACGCAGGGAGAGGAGAAGGGGGAAGGCATTGCTACACCTGGGAGGAACTGGGATAGATAAAACAGGACATTGCTACACACTGCAACATTGTTCCCTATTTCTCCAACAGCAGATGTTAATGGAATATACAGTTCATTTTCTGAATGAATGGAGAATATGTATGTGTGGTCAGTGACTAACAATATTCCAGAGAGATCTGCAATTATTACACTGTGCACAAGTACTGATTTATCTGGAATTATTACACAGTGCACAAGTACTGTATTTTTTGTTACTCTGCATTGACAACATTTTTTTGTTTTGTTTTTTTTTTTTAATTCTGAGCTATATTGCCTTTGTTTTTTCTCTTACTAAGTCTATTTTTAGCTTCCATAAGAAGGTCATAGTCCCTTGTGGACAAAGGGAGATCCAACTGCATCACAAAAGCTTAGAAAAAACGGAGAAAAATTACTTTTCTTTTCTGTAATGTTTAGCAGACAATTACGCATTTTGAGCAATTGGCTTTATTAAAAATTTAAATATAATTACAACAACACATGAGGCTTAAGTAGTTTTAAAATTGACTAGTTTTTACTGGATGATTTACAACCTAGCTTCAATACGTTACACAATGATTTCATCATCTTCCCTGAATACTAGGTATTGTGAAAATCTCACCTGTCAGAATAGGCTTCTTTTGTTGCAAGTTTATGATCAAACTCCAACTTTTCAACTTTCTTCTTTTGTATACTGCAATCAACAACTTTTGCATATTGCTAAGCAGCAAGTGTAAATTAATACTCTTCTCAAAGTTTTCCATTTCCCATAAAATTAATTTACTTGTATTGAACTCTTTTGTAAACTCATAGCAGGAAAACCTAGCCCTGTCATTCTGTCTCTGAAGAAAACATGGTCAAGTTCCCAAATCTGCTGTCACACCGTTACTTAAACGGGCCAACTTGTTGTGAACAGTTCATCATCTGAGACCTTACCACAAGTTGCAACATTCTTATAAGCCCTTCTCAAGTTCCTAGTAGAAGAATTAATTTTCTCCTTAAACAAAAAAATTCAAAAATTTGCAGTTAAACAACAGCCATGGACTCTTTCTTACTGACACCTTCTCTTGTGCACAGGCAGTTTCCCAAGAAAAGGTAATCAGTTCTCTGATAAACCCAGGCCTAATTTTTTTTCTCTCTCCTAGAAAATTCCTGCCTAGACATATTTATTTATGCACTCTTACTCTTGTTCAGTACAGGTGAAAAAAAAAACCTTTCCTGGAAGCAATTCCGTGTGTTTTGCAAAAGCCTGTAGGTAGGGCACCACATTAGGAAGATCTGGGCTTTTCTCCTTGATACATGTTTTTGTGGACTTTTATGCCAGCATTTACTTCCTCCTCCTTTCTCCCTTCTCTAAGCATTAATGTATTCAAATTCAAGGTAGTTTATTACACTCTAATACATGTATGCTACAAAGGAGTCCAAATTAAACAGCAATTTACCTGGGTAATACACATAAATTCCCACAACCCCAACCATTAAAGAAAAAACAGAGCACCTACCAAGAAAATGACCATGTCCTTCCTACCATTCAAATAATCATCTGTTGAAATTGATATATGCCTTTGGGACAACTAGCAGTACATTAAGGAATCGGATTTACTTGACATGCAATTGAAGGAAATTTAAAAGAACATTCAGACCACCAAAGATTTAAGTCCTTCTTCTCACTCTCCTTTTGTTTACTTTAAACTCTATGTTTCTGAATAATACAACAAAAATGTGTTAGAGATGGCTAATCATTGTATTTGAAAAGAAAGCTTTCTTGTGAAAAATTAAGCTTGCCTAAAATCTTCATTTACTAAATTCTGAATAGGTTGGACAGAAAATCCAACAGCTTGTTTTTCCTTGTAGAAAACTTTTGTAGAAAACTTGGGAGTGAAGTTTTGCTTTTCCTGCCTTGCCTTGGAAAAAAGAAAATAAAGGAAACCAGAAATTTTTTAAAATCCTGACAAATTATGGAAAAGAATAGCCCTCTCTCAAACAACATTAGTGGTACCTTCTTGTGCCTCTGCCATTTGTTATAATCACTTTAAGCAGAGCTGTGTTATCTAGGAGAAATAAATAGTTTAAACCACACCTACAGAGCTTGAGATCGATGTGACAAGCTCTTCCTCAGATGAACATTGTCAACAATAGTCATTATTCTGTTCCTTTGACAATGTTATTGTTTTCTTTTATGTTGTTTTGCTATATCATTTCATTTTTTTCTGTCACTTGGATATTCTATCCTTCTCCTAAAAAAAAAAATAGAAAAGAAAAAGTAAAATTGGTCTAAGGCAGCTAGAAACAGTATAGGGGCACTCAGAGTCCACTTCTCTGCAGAACTGGATCTGATTTTTTTTTTAATTCTCTCTTCTTTTTCCCACTCCATCTAACTGTCCATCTCCTTTGATTATTTTTATTAATTTGGGTATTCATAAGTATTTTAATGTAAAAGAAATAGCTGTTAAAAATTTAAAACAAACAAAATAAGCACAAATGAAAAACCAAAACCAAACCCCTCACAACAACAGCTGTCAATCTTACAGCAGCTTTTCCTTCTATATACTTGTACAGCAATAAATTTTAAAAAACTCCAAAGGAAATTGCAGCATGAGAGTTCTTTTAGCTTAATAAAGATCATCCAATTCTGACACTTTATGTCAGCCAAGTCCTGCATTGGTTGCCTT
Organism: Camarhynchus parvulus; assembly: GCF_901933205.1. Taxonomy (NCBI): domain Eukaryota; kingdom Metazoa; phylum Chordata; class Aves; order Passeriformes; family Thraupidae; genus Camarhynchus; species Camarhynchus parvulus. The sequence goes on along the minus strand of NC_044601.1, from coordinate 30,022,154 downwards.
GTGTAGCAGAATTGAGGCCCTGCAGTGCATTGGTCAAACATCCTTCAATGATTTTCTCATTGTATCTGTATGGGTGAGCCAATCTGCCACGGTAATATTGATGCCTTTTCTCACTAGAGGGAGCCAAAATCCCTCTGTATATAACTGCAAATATGATATTTCCAAGTTTTCAATCCAGTCCTTGTGTTAGCAGTTACTATATAAAAGATAAATGTGCTACTCTTGGAATATTATTTTTATTATCAATAATTTTAATATGTTATTGCAGCAGCTGAACTTAAAAATCTTGGCTATAGCAACAAATTTTGACTTTGCATCCTAATACTAGTAAGGTAGCCACTTTACAGCTAATCATCTCACACTAATTCATGCTCAGAACAGGGTCGTCTCAGTGTCTCTGTTTTCACTGACAGACAATGGTCCAGAAGATATGCTAACTTTAAATATGCTAACTAATTGCTAATAATTGCTATCAGACAGGCATATCCAAGGCTCCGTTTCAACAAGGCAAAACAGGGGTAGTGATTACATGGAAGAACAAGAAGTATGAGGGACAGCACAGCAAAGAGCTAGAGTAAATCACCACTCAACTTTGGCAGTCCTTCTAAGATGAAGATTTTGTACCAGACCTCAGAGCTGAGGAGGAGTTGTAGAACAGGATCAGCGACATTACTGCAGCTTGGCTTCATGACATGTATGTTCTGCAGTAACTCAAAGGCAGCATTCACCAAGCAAGCACTTGGGGAAACTACACAACTAAACATGGCTTAACCATAAAATCACAGCTAGAGAACACAGTGCTAATTTTGAGTGTAACAAGGAGAATGCTCAAATGGGTTTTTGGCTAAAAAACTGATCTTGTCCATCGTTTTGATAATGTGAGAAGGGTCAATTTTTTTCATATGTATGTTTGATGATTCCAGTGATGTTGCAATACTGGATTTCTATTTGGCAAAAGGCTTCATACAAAGAATGAAAGAATTGTATTTGGGGACTTCAAAGTTTGGAATTCTCTTTCAGGTTTTCTTCTTTTTCTCTTTCCTTTTTCCCCCCCCCGTTTCCTTAATAGCTTCTGAAAACTATGGCCTTAAGTTACTGAAAATCAAATGTACATTTTCTTAGCTATAAATCCTCTTTAAACCTCGGAAAAAATTTATACAAGACAGTTTAGTTTCCATTTGTTATCTAGATTACTATTATATTTTGGTTTATATTTGGTCTTAGCTGTTTAAAAAAATTTATTTATGACTAACAGCAGCTCACATCATCGCCATTGTATACACCATCACACAATGCTGTTTCCTTAAATTATTTACTGTATGAAATGGATATAAGGGAAAAATGCTGATGCTGTTGGAAAAAGACCCCTAACAACCCAAACCATTCTCTGAATCTATGACATTAGAAAAAAATTGTTAATAATAATAATAAAGATAGCATCTGATCACTTGTTAATCTTGAAAGCAACATGTCTTAGTTTCTATCTGAGAAGGAAATCATCATGCTGTTCTCCAGGAAAATTTTTATTGACCACATCAAAATATCTTTTAGAGGATCCATAATAGAGTTCCTTTTTTTTAATCTTCCTAGTCAATTTCAGTCATTTCAGTCAATTTTTTTCCCAGTTTATTTTTTTAACCTAAAAAAGTTTTACCTTTCATCCAATCTCATTGTTTTGGAAGGGGAAAACATGCAAGAGAGTAGGGGAAATAATTACCTTTACCAGGGAAAAGTAACTCTCATAGATTTGCAAACATAGCAGAAGGACAGCAAAGTCATATTTTGATATATTTATTGCACTGCATTTGTGCTTTGAACTTACAGACATATACTTGCAAAGGTTTGATGAGATTATAGGCTTGTTTTAAGAAATTACATAAATAATTTGGACACAAAAGTGGAAATTTCTACACACAAGAGGAATTAAGGGGAGGTAACATTTTTTATTTTAAAACATGACCTCGGTCTAATCAAAAAACAAAGTGAACAAAACCAAAATATAAGAACATACCATTGGCTTCAGAATCTAAAATTCCTTCAATCTTCAGTGGACAGTGTCAGATTGTGAATGCATATCTAGTGTCTACATATTAATGACCACTGCAGCTTCAGCTCTCTGTGCTAATCACTCATGACAGTCACTCCTGCCCTCCACTGCGTTACTGAATTTAAGAGCACTTACAGCTGTCTCTGTTAATGGCACAGTTTCCTTGTCCATAATATCTCTCCAAAGCCCAATAGCCTTCTCTCCTTCACCCTCCACCTCTGCACTGTCCAAGTCTGGGTGCAAACACAATGCACCTGGGGATATTTTTTAAGGAAGCTCTCTTGTTGAACCCTAAAGGGGTTCAAACCTTACTTTCCATAACAGAACTGTGCTTGAAAGCCCATTATAGATCTAATAAAGCTCTCTAAGTACAGAAGGAGGAAGTAGCGGCTAAGCAAATAAAGATTGCCTAATAATAATTTGCACCATAGTAATAGAGTTATGCATTAGCACCTGTATACCTGTATTGTCCCTGCTTGGTATATAATTATGTTTCTTAATTTCATAAAGTGTGGAAGAATGGCTGGATGAACAGGGCCATGGGTCCCTGGAAATGTTGTACAAGCAAACCCCATGTTAGCTTAGCATAAGTGGGCTTCACTTGACATAACTAGGCCTTATGCCATGATAAGGAGATTGCAAAATATGCTGCATCATGCTGACAAGGTTGAAAGGGCAAGGACAGTAGCAAAAATAAGGAAGAAAAGAGATTTTGCAATATAAAAATAGAGAAGTAAAAGCGACTAGAATGAGGAAGAACCCCGTGTTAGAAACCACGAAGTAGGAGGAGTGCGTAAAAATAACCTTTTGCTTTAAACCAATGAACTAACGATGAGTATGAATAATTACTGAAAACATATAAAAGCACCACTGTACTCAAAATAAACTGAAGCTTGCTTTACCAATCATATTGATTGATTGCATGCCTTCCCTTGCTGCCATTAATAAAGCAGCTTTATGGTGCCTCACTCTGCATTTGTGACCAAAATGTTTTGGTTATTGAACCGGGCTTGCACAGTCCAGTGCCTCTCTGTTTGTCACTCTGTCCGGGCAGCAAGCACGTCAGGCGTGAGCAAGAAGCTGGGAAGAGAAGCAGCCAGGACAGGTGACCCCAACTGAAGAAATGCAAACACCATATGCCATACAATGCCATGCTCAGCAGTCAAATGTGGGTGTAGTCTTTCCAAAGTAGCCAATCCTCAGACACAAGCTGGGCACTCGTGCTGTTTGGAGATGGCAAGTCACTGCCATAACAATACTTCCTCTTTTCCCCCCTCTCTTGCTCATTATCTAACTGTTCTTATCTCAACCTATAACTTTCTCTTCATACAAAAAGCAAGAAGTACCTCTCTAATTATTGTGCCTATTCAGCCCATGGATCACCTTGCAGAATTTTCATACAAGAGGAAGAGGAATGTGGAGGTTGATGTAGAAAATATATTTACTCTTTAGGTCAAATTAGTATGTAGCCTCTTCACATTTTCTCTGAAGGAATAAATTAATTACACAGAAAATAATTTTCCCCATCTTTAATTCTATTAAAAAGAAAATAAAATTGTTGACTAACAAATTCAGTTTTGTTAAGACCAGCAGCAATTTCATGGGTCTTTATACTTCAGTATGTTATAAAAGATCAATTGAAAGCTAAACTATAAAAAATGCAAAAATATTTATTTATCTTTTTCTGGGACCAAAATACGGTCCTCAAAACTACCACAGCCAAAGAGACAGCATCAAGCCCAGGATTTCTAACATATATTACAAGTATAAGAATGTCAAGAATCTTAAGTTGAAGTTTTAACTCCTAATTTTAGAGATCTTAGGGAACAGAATCATAGAATCACATAATATGCTGACTGGGAAGGGACCTATCATTGAGTCCAATTCTGGGGCTTACACAGGACATGCCAAGAATCACACTATAGGCCTGAGAGCATTGTCCAAACACTTCTTGAACTATTTCAGGCTATCTGTTGTGACAATTTCCCTCGGGATTCTGCCCAAGTGCCCAGCTATCCTGTGGGTTAAAAACATTTTCCTGATATCCAACCAAAACCTTCCCTGACCCAACTTTGTATTAAACACGTTTACAACAATACATATACAGTAATATATTATACAACTATACTTATGCATTACAGTAATACCTTATACCAGTTACATTACACCAGCATCTATCTCTATTTGTCGAGGCGGTCAAAGTAAATACCTTAAATGTCCCAAATCAAATCTCTCAACATAATTATTACTGGTTGGTGGCTCACCTATCCCCAGGTGTCTTGATTAGATAATCAGGTCTAGACCTCTTTGTGGCTTCCACCTGCCACTCTCAGCTTCACCAACGCCGCCTCCCCCACTCCGTCCCAGTGGGTCACAGTAGCCCTAAACACTTTACACTAATACTTATACATTAAACAGTAAACAATGCAACAATACTTATATATTACAGGGAACATTACAACAACAGAGTCCAGCCTCTCCAGGGGCTTTTCCCAATGCATGTCCATCCCCTCCAGGGGCTTTTCCCAAAGCACACAGCCAGAAGCATCTGCAGCTAATCCAGCAGCGATCCAATGAAGGATATTGCTGCCAGACTGCCACAGAGCCCTGGCATGTCCGACGCTTCTCCAACCCTCTCCTGGGGTCTACCCTCGTGGGGTCAGTCACAGAGTCCATCCCCTCCAGGGGCTTTTCCCGATGCATGTCCATCCCCTCCGGGGGCTTTTCCTGAAGCACCCAGCCAGGAGCATCCGCAGCTAATCCAGCAGCGATCCAATGAAGGATATTGCTGCCAGACTGCCACAGAGCCCTGGCATGTCCAAAGCTTCTCCAACCCTCTCCTGGGGTCTACCCTCCTGGGGTCAATCTTCCTCTGGAATTATTCATCCCCTCCAGGGGAACTCACCATCTTCTCCTCCTGCAGTCTTTTCCTGAGCAGCCTTCTCCTGCTTCTTGCAGTCTTCCTCTGCAGTCATCTTCTGGGCAGCCTTCTGCTAGCTCTTCTTGCAGCCTTCTGACTCTTTGTCCGGCTCCACCCTTTTATGGCCCTGGTTCTCAATTACTTACAGGTGTCAACACAGCTGCATCTCATTGGGGAATACTGTGCCCCCTTACAATTCTCCCTACACAACTTCATGCGATTTACTCGAGTCCGGTCACCACAGAGAAGAGATCATTGTCTGTTTGTGACAATATCTGGGCAGCAACAAACAGACAATGTGCCTCACAAGGAAGTTGTAGAGTCTGATGAGGTGTCTCCTCAGTCAGATCAAGTGACCTTAGCTGCTTCTCGTATGACTTCCCCTCTAGACCCTTCATCATCCTCATGAGCCTCCTTTGGATGCTCTCTAATAGTTTAATGTCTTTTTTATATTGCAGTGCCCAAAACTACTCCCAGTGCTCAAGGTGAGGCTGCCCTACTGCAGAGCAGAGTGGGACAATCCCCTCCCTTGCCCACTGGCAATGCTGGGGCAGGCTATAGTTGGCCACTTGGGCTGCCAAGACACTGCTGACTCATGTTCAGCTTGCCATCAACCAAGACCCTCATGTCCCTTTCCATGGCACTGCTGTCCAGCACCTCATTCCCCATTGTATACACACAGCCATGGTTGCCCTGTCCCAGAAGCAGAATCCAGCATCTGTCCTTGTTAAACTTCATAGTAACGTATTCTTGACAAGTTAGAGGACTAGGCTAATCCTAATCCTCTAATTTGTCAAGAATACCTTTTTTATAAGATTTTCCTGCTGGGTTACCACTATTGGATCATATGTTTCTCCATAAGCAACACCTTTCAATATCACTGATTTAAAATTTGATGCAAGAAAACCAGTGACATATCTTATATTCTATTAGAATGATTGATATCTGCTTCTAACAAAATCCTTTTTTCCATAGAGGTTTATGTAACAAATTATGTTTCAAAACATTATAATGAAACTCCCTCCTCTATTTCAGACCTTGTAAAGAACATTAGGCATACTGAGATTCTCTATAGGTAACTAATGATTGATTAATGTACAGTCCTAATGCATTTTAATATTCTTTACTATAATCAATTTACCCTGCTTAAGCAGTAATTTGCCAGAGCTGTTCATTCAATCAAGAAAGAGCATGACAACACTCTGAAGGATAGAGTTAGTAAAATACTTATTCCAAAATTGACTCACCGTTATGTCCTCAGTGACAAGGTATCTGCATTTTTAAAAAATCAAATAATTTTCTAGTTAGTGATCCAACTAGCCATTTCTTTGTCCCTTTCTAGTATCCATGTTGTCAGATTAGGTATCAAAAAGATCAGCAATGAGAGATGAAAGATAAAGGTCTCAATTACAATTTAGTCATTTTGCTTTAATATTTCTCAATTATCTGTAGACTTCATCCTTCTAGAAAGGAATCAGATCTTCCAGTTTTTGAGTTAATGTAAGTTACCCTTAACAATCTAGGAAAAAAACCAACCCCAAAACAACACACCCAGTAAAACTGAAAGGCAAATCAATAGCAGTGGTTTAGAATTAGCGTATCCACATAGCAGTTTAACGAATATCTTCTGTAGAACATCATCATGTGAGTTATTACCGCTCAACTATGACTACTGCAGGACTATCAGTTCTGATTAAAGTAATACAAAAGTACGTAAAACTAACTAACACTTAAAAACTATACTGAAGATTCAATTGAATAATTCTGTTGGGTCTAGCTGGAATTCTCACTGATGCGCCTTCTATTGCACACTGGCAAATTGTACCAAATTTCACCAAGTTTCAGAATACAAACACAAGAATATGTTACATCATGGTTTTTTTCCATTTAGTCTGAATTAAATTTCAAGTGCCAGTAGTATCTCACATTGTAACTCATCAATGTTAAAACACAGATGTAAAAATTATTACAAAAACCATTCCCATTATTATTAAGAATTATAAACTAAAATAGGGCAGATACTTTACTAGTATAAACAGTTCCAACATTACAGAACTAGATCAATTTAATAATGAATAAAAGACTGTCATTGGAGAGCATCCACAATTCTAGTTTTTACAAATGCTGATAATTCCACTTATGGTTTTCCAGAGCTTTTTTCATAACAAAATTGTTAATAATGTGGGGGATTTCCCCCTGAATTTTAGTGTATGTTATGAAAAACTAGTATTTCAAATTAAAATTATTAATACTACTAAAACTACTACTACCAGTTGTAAACTGACTGTGAAAGGCTGTAGTTACATACTTGGGAAAAAAAGTTTAAAAACACAGACAAACTACTTACATTAAATTAGTTCCCAAATAGAATTTCCAATGAAGAACAGTTTACTTCAAGAAGTAAAAGAGACATCTATTAAAAAAAGAAAATTTACTGTACTAAAGAATATTTCATTTCAAAAATCACTAATTTTTACTTATGCAAGGAATTAACACCAATTACATCTCAGATTTCAGGCACACACAAGTACTAGAAGGTACTGAATACAGACTTTTGCACAACAGCTACACAATAACCCAGAATCTCTAAGTGAAGAGCTACTATTTTTAATTTACCAACAGCTTTCCAAAGTGGAACAGCTGCACAGCATATTTCTTTTTTATTTTCCTAATCTTGGGTAATGTTGGCCACCACAAAAATTCAATTTTCTTCTTAAGAATGACCAACAGGATAGTACAAACCTTAGAACTCAATATAATTTATAGTACAAAGAAAGACATGATACAGCTATGGATCCACCCAGATGGAGGCAACTTAACTGGGAAATGAAACTTCAGAAAGTCATGACCACATACTTAATCAGCACTTTGACATAACATAAAATACAAAATTACTAAGATTTTAAATTACAGCACTACTTTTCTCAACGTCACAGAATGTTGACAACTCTTTTCAATTAAATTCTTGAACATGATTCTCAATAACATGAAAGTGATCATCTGTTTCTTACACAAATATACACTTCAGCTGAAGGCTGAAGTCTTGTAAGTTTCAATTTGCTCATTCTTTCATACCATATTACGTCAACACTTTAACCATAGGCTGCAGTATTCACTAGCTGTCTTGTTTTCCTTCCATGTCCTGACTTTGATTCATTGAATTTTCTTGGAAGAAAGAAACTAACCTTTTGCGATTTCCTTCTTTAGCCAAAATGAGGTTAAAATCTGATTTCATAATGAAAAAGGTTAAATGTTACAAGAAAAATCTACCAGAACTTAGATTCAACAGTTTAATTACTAGGTTCCAACAAAAGAAAAATGCATGTGCAAAATCTACTACTGGGACAGAGACAAAAAAATTAAACCAATGATCTAAGTGACAGAGGAGGAGCCAAACAATGGATTTACTACCTTTTCTGATTAGTTTTAACTTTTCCTTTCTTAAATATCCTTTGCTCCTCTCCTGGTTGATTCCCAAGGTTACATGCTTGTAAGGAAGAAACTACACAATCTGCTGTTTCCTTTTTGGTAGAAATATGCTTTGTAAATACAAAGGAAAATCATCATTTGCAAGCAGCTTTCCCAATCTTCCATTTTGGATAATACAATTAATTTTGAGTCCTAGATCCCTTAAATATGCTTGCCCAATTATCCCATCATAAAAAAACCAAACAATATTTGAGATAGCAGCAATTTTAATTTAATAGTTTAGAAAATATATATATTGACAATACAATTTGATTAAAATAAGGGATAATTTGGTTCCAATAATAGCACATAAGCAAAAGATAACCAACGGGGTACGGAGTGCAGGGCTCTTGGACCCTTGCTACCTCATGTACGAGCTTGCCAAGTGAATATTCCCCCCTTATATGCCAGGTGTCAATGTCATCTCCTCCCACTTTCTATTCATCACACTTTTACCTCCGCCCTCATCACCACCTTTACTGTGCATGCTCCACCAATCATTTTGGTGGTTGCACAAGTCTTTGGGGGTTGTCACTGATGAAGGGTGTCCTCTTCCTCTTTGTCCTTTAATTCACCTTTGGGTTACATATGCGCACAAAGCCAGTACAACATAAGCCAAAGCTAGCATATTACTACATTTTAGCATCAAAGCAATAAATCTCTTATAGCTGGCATTTTCCTGGGACCCAACCAGATTTTCCCTTCTTTCTGTTAATTTTTAGTAACTGTTATCTCTTGTTTTTCCTCCTGTCCTTGAACATCTGCAGGGAGGGGGGGTGGAGTCCCTCCTCTCCCTTTCTTTTTTGGCATTACAACTTTTAACTGTTTTATTATTCCCAAATATTAATTACTGCATCAATACTGATTACTGTTTCAATTTTATCAGCACGAATCATACCTATTTACCACAAATATATGAAATTATCAGTGTGTATTGAAGGAAGCAACACTATTCATATTGTAATCCAGGCCTTTCTACCAAAGATAGAGATATACTGTGGCTCTCATTTACAAGCTGTACATGGGCCCCTAAGGTTGTTTTTGAAGGGCTGATTTTCAAAACTATTTAAAATACAAACAAACAAACAAATAAAGCCCTCAAAACCACAGCACTGCAACAGGAAATATTTCTTAGCTAGTAGAAGAATGATTTTAAGACATATTTATTCGGGACAAACTGATTCAATTCTTTGTTACAAAACCGTATCTTAATTTTCCAACAGAAGAAAAAATGTCTTGGAATTTTAAGAAACTTTTTTCAGGTTTGACTTACCTCATGATTGTGACAGTAAAGAAAAAGTTTTAAAATAGACATTATTTTAAAAATCAGTATGAGAAATCCTCAATCACATGATTTGGAAGGCGTATCTCCATTGTCCACTTATCAAGTATAATCCATTCCTGTATCTAGGAAAATTTTGCTTAATTGCCAGAATTGTCTCACACAGCTCTGTGATCTCAAGCAATTCACAATTACTATTTATCTTCCCACTTCCATAAATGCAGCTCTGAAATTTTTTCACAGCATTAGTATGCACCAAAGCACTCTGCACCAAAAGCATTCTGTATCTTGAAGCACCCTTTCTCACTTGTCTTTACATTTCTCTTATTTTTGGAGCTCAGGAATAAAATTTAGTAATATACAGCCTAAGTAAGTAGCTTTCTCCCTTTGACTGTATATTTCCTTAATGCTGTCGTGGGTTTACAGGAAGCAGGTTTTCTGGGAATGGAGTGGCCAGAGGCCAATAGGTGTTCAGATTTTAAATTGACACCAGGCTTGGCCACTGAGGGTGGATGCGCCTCTGAGAACACAGGGGTTAGAAGCAGAGCACTCCCTTGGGAGCTCTCTCTTTGATTTCCGGCCAGCAAAGAGGGAAGGCCTCCCCAGCCCGGCTTCGAGCTGGGTGGGGGAGGAGGAAACCTGCGGCCCAGCAGAGGTAGGCCTGACCCCTCAGGATGGAAGGGTGGTGGGGGCACCAGGAGGCGTTGGGCAGCCCCCCCCAGGAGAGACAGAGGCCCCGAGAAGATTTGGGCAGCCCCCCAGCCAGAAGACGAGAGAGAAAGCTGCTACGGGCCTGTGGCCTTGAAGTGATATCGGCCTGTGGAGAAGGAGGGGGAAGGGGGGAGTGCAGCAGGGAAGGAGCCTGGCCGCGTGCAGAAGTTTGTTAACTCTTTTCTGGACAATGAAGACCTCACAGAGCATTTGGACCTTTCCCGGAGGGGAGATGGAGTGGATGATAAAGAGGAAATGGGCAAGTGAATGACAGTCGGAGCAGTGACTGAGGCTGGGAGAGTAAAGAAGAGGCCGGAAAGAGATGATGGAGTAGCTGGTTGCTGGACTCTTTTTGGTACAGCCATGGACAGAACCATGCTTCCTCGCGACACAGAGGCTGCATCCAGGGGGGAGGCAATGGCTCAGAACTGAGAGGGTTCAGTTTTGGAGACCCCCCGGCCCCAGGGGGTAGACAAGTATGGGGGGGACAAGAGGTCCCGAGAGTGAAAGAAAACTGTGCTTTTTTTTGGAACTGGTCAAAGCACCCTTAAAAGGATAACCCTTGAAGCAGCTCTGTTCCATGTCCAGTGGTGGGAGCACTGGGCATGCAAGGAAGAGGTCACCATGGCCCCAAGAAGGACTCCTCTCCTCTTGATGGACTGGAATTGAGTATTTGCAGGGTGATGGATGGAGAGTTGAAATTTGGAAGATGTATTGGAAATGTGGTGGGGGGGAGGAGGAAATGCTTTTTGTGGAGTTTTCATTTTCCAGGTGTGTGTGTGTGTGTGTGTGTGTGTGTGGTTTGTTTTCCTTTTGTAGTTTAGTTAATAAACTTTTTTTTCTAAGGTAGAGGCCTGCTTTGCTTATTTCCTGGTCAAATCTCACAGCAAACACCAGGGAAGTATATTTTCATGGGGCACTGGCATTGTGCCAGTGTCAAACCATGACAAATGCCAACATAGATTTTAAATGATTTATCAAACTGTTTGGTAAACAACGTGAAATAAAAATAAACTAAAGATAGCCCTCATTCCTATTCAACACTCCCTTCATATTTAAAATTATGAAAATATTTTCCTGTCTGGTACTCTTAGCAAAGTTAAGAGTTAAAAGCACTATCGGATTTATCTTTCCTGGACTTTTAAAACAGAAAGGGCCATTTTATCTTGATCTAGGACTTCTCCTTTCTTCAATTAAAACTCAGAACTTTGTCGATTTCAAATTCAGTAATTGAACTTAGTTTTTATTTAAGTTTTGACATTGAAAAGAAGGAGGGAGGAAAAAGCAGAATCTCTTTAAGTCCGTGTTTATAGAAAGATGTGGTAGGACATCTAGTGTATGAAAGTATCTTCAATCAACAACAACAAAATAGGAAACAGCATTTTGTGGGACCAACTAAATTGAGGTAGTAATTTAACTTGAACACTTTTATTACATTTGCAATACTAGTGAGAATCATCATGATTCCATGGACTGATCAGGGGAACTAACTGACCACTAGAGATTTATTTGAAATGAAGACAGCTGGTATGGTTCATTGATTTGGTCATATTATTGTATTCTCCATGCCTTCAATGAAATAAAAAACAACAGTTACATCAATAGTGAAGTTTTGGGGGTTGGGAGTTTTTTTCTTTTTTAAATGGGTATTCTAAAAACATGTATTAATGTATTTTTGCAGTAGGATTTCTAATTTATGTATCTGGAAATATATTTCAAACTAAAAAGTTAAATTAAGACTCTCCAGATACACTTGTCTTGGTTTGAAAAGATAGGCGTCTGCTAAGGAAGACAGGAGCCTCCCCTGAAACTGAAAATGTAAATCTTCTCCCTCCGAATTTTTATAATTTTGAAATTAAGTGGGCTCTCAGGGAAAGATGCCTGGCAAAGTTGGGAGCAGGAATAAGGGTTCTTTATTTGGGAAGAAAATTTCAAAAAAACCAAACAAACTAAACAATGCAGTAAAATACAAAACAATACTGACAGAGTCAGAATATTACCTGACACGCTGTTGGTCAGGGTGTTGGTAGCAGTCCTCCTGTAATGACAGATGGGGTTCTGTTGAGTGATCCTGCAGAAGGGTGTAGTCTTCTGTTGTATTGTGTTCTTACATGTTTTAGTTGCATTAAGTTGTACTTTGGTTTATCCCAGTTCCTCCCTGTTATAATGGCTCTGCCCCTACTGCCTCCTCCCTTCTTCTTAATGTCAATCTCCCTACCTCCTCCCCCTGTTCCCCAAAAGTGGCTGAATCCTTCCATTAAGCCCTCCACAGTGTCCTGTCCTTCACTTGACAGCCCATCCCCTCCCTCTAGAAACTTCTACCAAGGGTGTAGAGTGATAGGTTCAGGCACTGGGGCCCCTTTCTCAGGTGGCCCTTATTGGTCCCCCTATCTGCCTGTTTCCCTGATCCCCACACCCTCCTATATCCCCATTAGCAGGCAGGCAAACCCCTCCCTGGTCTACTCCTCTCCTTTATAACACTGCAGACCCCACTCTGGTTGTCTTCATTTGGCTGGATTCCCTTTAGGGATCTTGTTTGAGTTCTGGAATAAACCTGGACTTTGCCGGCAACTGGAGTCCACTCTCCTTCTTCTGCCTACGTCGTGCTGCTGTCTCGTCTGAAAGGTGAAAGCCTTAGCTGCTCTCCTGACCTCCCGAGGAATGGGAGAGTGTCCCCCGCTGCTCGCTGTGCCAGAGCAAGCCAGGGTGACTCCAAGCACCCACTCGGAGAGGCACTGCAACAGGCTTCCTCTGAAGATCCAGCCCCATTGGCCAATATGACCCATCCTCTCCACCCCCCTACCCCAATTGGCCCCAGATGCTTATTCCTCCCCTGAGGATTCCCTATTGGTTAGCTGTTTGTATCCACCCCCCTGACTTGTATCTGTACAAAACCCCTTGGAAATACAGCTGGGGGGTTTGTCCTGCTCTTTTCGCTTGGAATAAATCGTTTCTTGTGGAACCTTGAGACAGGGAGCCTCTTCCTTTCTCCTCTGCCTGGTCTCTGTTGTGGCTTGTGTCTAGCATCTTGGAGCAAGTGGCTCTAAAGGTTTTGCCTCTGGTAAGTCCTCACACTGAGGCAGTTCCCCATTCCTGGTGTGGCACTGGAGTTCTAAGAGCTAGCCCATGTTCTGGCAGTCACTTCACGGTCCCACATTCAAATTATATGATACTGTTGCTTTACCAAGTAGTTTGGTATCCATATCACTGAATGTTCTCAGTTTAGAAACACAGAATGGCCAAATACAGTCCTGCCAAATATTAATTTCCTGTGATGCTTTTCTTTAGGAAACAATATTATTGCATCTTCCTGCTTCATAATAATTTACTAAGTTGATGAAATGTCTCGGACTTACAGCAGTGCTTTTACTTCCTATCTCCACCTAAAGGGCCATACCATTGAAAGTTCAATGCTGCACAGCAGCTGAGAGAGAGGAGTGAGGAATATGTGAAACCAAGGTCAGAGAACAAGGGGATAAGGCGCTCCAGGCACTGGTCATGCGATTTCCGTACAGCCTATGCTGGAGTAAGTTTATCTTGACAGAACTGTAGCCCATGTTGAAGCAGTTTGGGAAGGACTGTATCCACAGAAAGGGCCCACTTGGGAGTACTGGAAGAGTGTGATAAGGAAAAAAGGGCAGCAAGGAGCTGCTACAGGTTGATCCCAGTAGCCATTTCCTGTGTCCTGGCACCACTCAGGGAGAGGAGTCAGGATTGAAGGACTGAAGTTGAGCCTGAGAAAAAGCAGAAGGATGAAGAGAAGGCAGTATAGATATTTTGAATTTGTTTTTCACCATCCAGCTCTATTTTAATTGGCAATAAATTAAATTATTTCTCCCATGCCCGGTCTGCTTCCCCTGTGATGTTACTTAGTAGGTTTTTTCTCTGTCTTTATCTTGACCCATAAATTTAATCTATATTTCTCTCCATCCTGCTGATGTTCAGGAATGAGAAAACAGCTCTGTGTGTGTCTTGCAAGCAGCCAAAGTCAACCCACCTCATGTAGTGGAATTTGTCACAAAGAAGAAACAGAAAAATCAGATAAAAGGATTCCGTTTCATTGACAGACAAGCTATAAGGACAAAAACACCCTGCTCACTTAAGATTGCAAACTGTAGCAGAAACAAAAAAGAAAATGTTAAAACTCACATTAGAATTTCTTGTTACTCATGATACCTTCGAAGAAAGTCTATGACACTTTAGAACTTTATGGTTCACAACTGCCAAGAATTCACAGAACTTTATCTTTTTGCTCCTGCCCTCACATACAGCTTCATATTTTCTAGCACGTGATGTAAACCCTCTTATACTTCCTTACCTTGTATGATTGGACCATGGAGTCTTATATGCTAGTCTGACAGCAAAGGGATTTCTCTTAAGTTTCTTTAAGTTTTAGGGTTGACTTAGCTCTCTTCTGCCTCAAGTAACAAATCCCTGTCTCTAAGGTGTTTCTTCCTACTAAACTGAGTTCTCAGCTCTACTTCTAAAGTTAAATCAATAACTTCTATAATAATCCTTTGAAAGAATTAAGTCTTGGTATCAATAATTTCAGAATTTTTATCCAATCTTGTTGGGAAGACCTGTAGACAGGGATCTATATTTTAATACATTAATGATCTGTCTTAGACAAGACCTCAGAAATCTGAGGTCCCATTGCTCTACTTTTATTTACATTAGCAGTAAAGGATTATGTAATTAGCTTAAAAATCAACTTGAGAAAATAGATACAGAGATACTCTTATGTCTTCAGTGTCTTGCTGTAAAGCACTGTTGAAGATTGCATGCAAGATGTTTTCCATTACCATCTGTATAGCAGATTACCTTGTCAAGTGAGCAGTTTGCCTTATCTCTCTCTTTGAGTGACCACATTCACACCTCCCTCAAGAAGAGACCTCTGCTGATAACAGACTATTGAATATCAGTGCATGACTGATAAGAACTATAACATCCCATTGTGAGATGCTCCGCCCAGAGGGAGGAGCCAAGCATTGCTACCCCGATATACTCTGAGATTCTGAAACTCCAGCAAAGCTTTTCTCCACGAGATTCCCCAGAACAGCAGCTGCCTCTTCCTCCACTTGATCTTCAGAGGAAAGAATACATCCTTCTCTACAGATCCTCCTTGCTCCAACAGAACCACACCTGATACTTCAGAAGACTGCAGCCACATTTTCAATCGGACTGCCACCAGCACCCTGACCAACAGGGTGTCAGGTTGAGTTCTGATTCTGTCAGTGTTGTTCTAGTGGACTGCATTGTTTATTTTATTCTTTTTATTTCTTCCCTATTAAAGAACTGTTATTTCCTGCTCCCATATTTTTGCCTGAGAGCCCCTTAATTTAAAATTATAGCAATTCGGAGGGGTGGGGAGGGTTTACATTCTCCATTTCAGGAGAGGCTCCTGCCTTCCTTAGCAGACTCCTGTCTTTCCAAACCAAGACAAGTACATGCAGTTAACACTTTGTAGCCATTTTTTCTTCCGATGCTATTGTATCCTTTTAATTCTTATTTACTGTGACTTGCAGGAATATTTTGAGGATTAAATTCTGAATGACAGTACAAACACTTTGAAGGAATAAATATATTTTGCATTTTTGCAACTCTTCTCAGCTTCAAAATCACTGCTTTCCATCACTCTCTCTATCAAAGAATTGATTGGTTTTGTTGTACAGAGCAATATAGTGCAGGTCTTTTCCAAACACGCCTTCATATTTTATATGTTACATGTTAGGTACAGAAGCACGATTCCACTTCAGACAGTGCTCCTGCTTATCCTCCATTTAGTAACTGGAATAAACTGTTTACATATGATTCCTTCAAATTCTTTAGTATATTTTTCCTAACAGCATTAATATTAAGTAACAAACCTTAGCTTTGAGCTGAATTCTGCACACTCAAATAGCTCTTCTCAGAAAGAGACTCAGACACTGAAAACTGTTACTCTTTATAAACTTATTTATACCTAGAAGTACTGAAGTATCAAAAGACTACTCATTAGTGTAACTTCTATTATGACCTACCCATTACACTGCTGCAACTCAGAGGGAAACAAACAGTCTTATACAACTTGCACTAAGTCTAATGTAATATATTTTTTCAGTTGGTCCAGTTGGAGAATTACATTTCTCCAGTATAAAGGGCATAGTTTTCAAGGTTTTGACCAAATATAGCCAATATACTAGCATAAAATATGTTGGTTCACTAGAACTGATGCCTAAGAGTGGCCTTCCTGTAGCAGAGAGGAAGCTCCAAACATCTGCATTTGTAAACACTTGTAGTGTAAGTTCTGTCAGATTGGAATATGAGCAGGGGAAGCTTGTGAATGAAATAGACATGCAAATAAAATTTCCAGGTATAAATATAGTGTTATATATAGTAGCATATAGTTATGCCAGTTTATGCTTCTTAAATTCAGTAAATTAGAAAAACTAAGGCAACAGTGATGTGTTACAAAGAATTGGCATTATATGCATAAGGCTACATAACAATGCTTATCAAGCGAAAAACAGGTTCCTGCTAACACATGGTCACAGAGGAGGGCCTGCAGCACAAGAAATGCCTTATGATGGGAGCTCATTAAGCAAGGGTGCATATTCCAACAGACCTGCCCAATATAATGCCTTTTGCTGTGATATTCTACCTGCCAAGTGTACCTGATCAACACTTTACAAACCAGGCCAGCTGGCCAGCCACATGAATTTGGGAAGATAAATCATGAATGAGATCTCTAGAAGTTCATGATACACCACCAAGCAAACAAGGAAAGCAAGAAAGGTGCCAGATGAACAAGACTTGGATGATATGACTGTTGCAAACCCTGAAAAAGACAGTCTGCCCTAGAAATGGTATAACAGATCTCTAAAGGAGAGTTATGGCATATTAAACCTACCAACATGTAGAACCTGACATATTTTGATTGTTCAGGTTAATATCGAAGAAGAGAAAGAAAAGTACAGTTTACACTCAATTTATACTTTTGTTAGCTAAACATTGAGAAGGAAACAGTAATACACATAACGCTTATTTGACATCTATGGTCTACACCCTGCAGCTGCTTTTGGAGAGAATTAATGCTTCCAACAAATCTGTGGTAACTTAGACCAAACAAAACAGTACTTCAAAGAAAACTGTGAAGTTTTCTCAGATGTCCTGATGCATATTAACTTTAAAGGCTCATTATAACCATATAAATGCCCTCGTTTATATTAGTCGTTTCAGCTTTTCAGCAAGATATTCAGCCAATGCAGAGATACAGTGTTTCTGTAGAGGTCCAATTGTGTACAGATACTCTGTTCAGACAAGGTAGCAATCTGTTAAAACTTTAGTTCATTGTAATGTGCAGTTTTAAGTGAAGTGTTAGTCATGCTTGTCCAGCGACCAGTTTGCTGTTCAATTTAATTAAATCCATATGGTTAAGAAATTTTATGCATACATTTGTATCAGCCAAAGGTGTTATTTTTAAATTGAAAATAATTTAAATTATGTACTGACATTTTTTTTACAAATCGCACAAATAATGTAAGAAATTTATATTTAAATAATAAAAAAAATCTCTATGCTTAGTTGGTCAAACTTAACCAATATATCTAACTACTCACTCTTTCTTTTTTCTTCCATAATTCCAGTTTCTGTGCACTGCAGTTGACAAATCGACCTGCACTTTAAGTATTGGCAGAAAATTGACATTTAAATCTAGCAAGACTTTGCATATTACATAAAATTCTTTTGGAATAATCACTTCTGATCAAATGTTTGTGAAGACCTAAGCAAGTCGCAGATCTAAACTAAACTGATTTCAAACAAGAGTAATCTGAAAGAGGCCCACAGACTAAACTGATAAAAAAATTCAGACAAGCTTTTTCCCCCTAGACTTGAATGCACTGAATAAATTTATTTTTCTTTCAACTAATTCTATAAAATAACTGGGGTTTTTGTCGCTGTTGTTTTTCTCTAAATCTTACTCTAGTCTTTAGTACTTTGCAGTTGGCTGGTTGGTTAGGCCCAAGTGAGGACAGGACTCTGGGTATCGTAAAAATAAAAGGAGTGTGAGAGGCAAAGAAGGCAAGAAAGAAGGCAAGACTCAAGTCACAGGATAATGATGGTGTTACTTACATGAATTGCTATTGATGGCTTCTTAGTAGAAGGGAGAATGTAAAATTAAATGGAATAAGAGTAGGGATACAAAATGAATGAAAAGAAACTAACTAGACTATACCTGCTGCATTTAACAGCTACTCAAGAGAAAGAAAATCTTTGCTATGAAATTATATCTCAAGTTGTGGTCTTTGAGCTCTTCAGGACATGTTTTACAACTACCTGAAGGGTAGAAGCAGAAGAATCAAAGTACTAAGTGTGATGAAGGAGTTGTTTAGAAAGAAGAGAACAAAAAGCAAAGAAACCAGAATATAACTTAGTGTATAGTTAAATCTTAAGGCTATTTCTTGCATCTGTCTTGCCTCACTAAAACTGCTAGATGCAGTATTGAAGGCTTCAATACTTTAAAAAGAAAAAGCTTCTTTATCCAGAATTTCTAAATGTTAAGAATAGAACAGTGGTAAGTCCTTTCTAAAACATAAATTACTGTGATAAACATGAACCCCTACCAGTGTTAGAAAGATAAATAATCTGAAAACATAGACATTGAAAGTGATTCTGTTCACTGCATAGCAGTGCAGCTGTCTTGTACAGTGCATTGATTATCTCTTGTCTATAAGCAAAAATCCAACTCACAAACTGCTGGGGTGGGATAAATCAGTGACTCCTTAGGCACAATAAATATTCTCACCCACACCCTGGTGAGGTGCCGTGCAGTAATCCGTGGCTCTCTGGGCTTTATATAAATCCGACCCGGCTTGCTCGAACCCTTAGCCCACACGGACTGCATAGACAGAAGATAAAGACGAGAAGCGCTCTTCCCCACGTGAGAGCGTGTATCCTATTTATTGGCTTGAGACAGGACACTTCTGGTGAGAGTGACCACCCAGGTAGAAAAGAAGCAGAACCACACCTGCAGTAGTGTTTTATACCCTAGGGGATGGGGGAGGGGAAAGAGGACCGCAGTCAATGGGATGCAATTGGGGAAGGGCAAGGGGAGGGGCCACCCATGGGTCAAACCACAGAAACGGGGGGGTATGTGAGGGAGAAACCATGTGAGGGGGAATATATCATCCACATGACCCAACATACCCAGTAACATTTTTCCCATCACCCAACACAAAGACAGCCACTAAATAAACTATTTAGTGCAATACAACAGTGCCAGAAACTTGCAATACAGTTTCACAAAAAAAAAATTAATTCTTTATTTTATATTTAATTATAGTATATTCCACAGGTGGTAGCTTTCTGTAATGAGAAAAAGCTTTGTCCATCTGTCCATAAAATGTTGTGCATTATGTGTATTTCTTTCTTGATGTAGACTGAAAGCTGTGCGTACCAGAAGTCAGTTTTACTTACGGTATAAAATGCTGCTAAGATAGCAATACCATCTATGGCATCTGGGAAAAAAGGAATTGGTTAAAGATGCAATATGAAGAAAGAAAAGTGAAAGAAAAGTCCTTCTCTCACATGGAAGTGGAGAAAGATCTCTAGACAATGTTTTGGCAATTTTTAAGTACTCTAAGTAACAACTGCTGCTACTATCACACTGCACAGGGATCATTGCATGTGCAGCTGCATGGTGACCTAGTTCAGAGAGTTAAGTGGTTAATTTTTGGCTCTCATAGCAGATGAGGTTGGTATCACAGGAGTTCTGAATCCAGTTATTTAAATCATTGTAAAAATATACCTTCAAAAGGGATTTCCAAGGCTCAGAACTGAGAAACTCTACTAAACATATCTAGGATAAAGAAAACTGAAAAAGCCAAGAAGATTATTAAGTAAAATACAACAAATATGTAGATGTGCTAGTTTTGGCTGGGATAAAATTAGTTTTATTTACAATAGCTGGAATGGGGCTATGTTTTGGATTTGTGCTGGAAACAGTGTTGATAAAACAAGTATGTTTTAATTACTGCTGAGCCAGGGTTATGCAGAGTCAGTGCTTTTCATGCTCCTCATCCCATCCCACCAGTGAGGAGGCTGGAGGTGCACAAGGAGTGGAAGCCAGGATAGTTGAGCCCAAATGACCACAGGGTCAGACCATATGGTGTCATGCTCAGTATATAAAACTGAGGGGAAAAGAAGGATGGTGGGACAGGTGATAGGACGCTGCTCCCCTAGGGATGGCTGAACAACCACCTGCCCGTGGGAAGGGGTTAAATATTTTTTTTAATTTACCTTAATTTAAAAGTTATTTTTATTTTGACACTCTTCAATTTAAACTTGAGTCCATTGCTCTTTGCAGCACTCTTATCTATCACAAAATACTCTCTGTTAAGATGACTTAGGCAAACTTCAGTGCTTCAGTAAGGAACATAGTATACTTATCCCCTTGTTGTAAACTTTCAAGCTGTTTTCTTGTCCAAGCAATTCCTAAATGTATCTTTCTTAACTCCAGAGGGAAATTTTTTTTCTCTCTGGAGTTAAGAAAGATACATTTAGGAATTTCTTCTTCTCAAAATCACTGAGATTTTGTCGTAATCTCCTATATGGTGCTTGAGAACTGAGCCAGTGTATATGCCTCATCTGGCCTCTGCAGCCCCTCAGACAGGGAATTGACAGCCAACACTACATCATGCTTGGTGCACTGAAGGTTCCTTGGTAGGCTCCAGGAAACCTAACCAACTCAGCTGCAGGGTGGTGCGTCTAACAGCTGTCCCACACATCACTGAGCACCAAGGCAGCCAGCATTGCTCACCCTGGAAGAGTAACCATGAGTTAAGGCCTCCAGCTGAATGACTGTGGCTCACATCTGGGTTCAAACCAACACAACTCTTCAAGACTGAATTAATTTGACAGCTGCTGTGACTATATTCCTCTAGTATACCGACAGGGTGAGTAGCTTCCTTCAAGATCTGCTTCACTGATGATGGAACTGTTTTCCTGCTGATCTGACCTCTTTCACCCTTGCAGGGTGTTCAAAGGTCTGCTGCGAGATGTCAGTCAGTAATGTCCCCACAATCCTCTTGCAGAGTGACAGAGCCTTACAGCGCAGGTGTGCTTTCATGGGGAAGAAGGCAGGTAAGCTCATTCCACTTTCCAGCGCCATGCTGTGTTTACAGCACTCTTTCACTCAGCTGCGACTTTCCTTTGCCACTCACTCTGGGAACATTTGGACACAAAAATACTTTTTTGCTTGTGTGTTGTAGTGTATGATAGACATAATTCATGCTATTATTGTATAAAATATTGTAAGATCCAAACTATGTCTTTTGACCACCCCAGCCGGGAGCAGTGTCTTATTCTTATTCATCCAGTTCCCTGAGGAGGTTAAGATAACATCAGGTTATTTAACGTAAGAATGGGTGATGATCACCGACTTCCTGGGTGATCATCAACCTTCCTGGGTGATGATCACCGACTTCCCTGGGATGCCAGGGACCACCCAAGAGTGATTTTCACCTAGGAGATTGCATCTACCACGGTGATCACCGGCGCCACCCTGTTACATGTGAATGCTGACTTCTCCGGAGTTCTCTGACAACATCTAGACACCTGGATTGGACTTTTGTCTAACTCTGCACATGTGTAGCCCCGGTTCTGCACGTGAGGGAACACAAAGGAACATTCGGTCATCTCTGCCACAGGCGGAATAAACTGTATAAGAACTTGCTGTGCAAAGCAGCATTTGTGAACAGGGGAGACTCTGACATTCGGGGGTCAGGTCCGTGTGTTCACCCAGCGTCGATCCCGGGCTCGACGCTGCCCTTGGCTGTGGTGGATTTTGCCGATCGAAATTCTGTTTCGCTGACAATTTAATAAATCGTTGCTAAATTTTCTTAGAAGTTTGGCTCTCGATTTGATAATTTATAACGTGTTGGTTTTTTCGGGGGTGAGTTGTTCGGTTTTTTCCAATAACGACCATGCGTCTCGTTAAACCATGCTGATCACTGGCAAGAAGCGGGCGTAGATATTTGGATTCAAGGAGGAAGGCCAGCTCCCTGCCAGGGAACAGTCCAAACCTCCTTAAGCACGCTTCATCACCGTTTGTGACCACGTGAAGTGAGAAACGAGGTTGCATTTGTAGTCGGGCCGTAACTTTACACCGATAACCGCAAACAAAACCGCTGCGCCGCGTAGCGCAGTATCAGGCGACCCGCTCCGGGCTGCGGCTGCGGCCGCTGCGCTCAGCTCATGGCGCTCCTCGGGCAGCGCCCTGCGCCCGCACACCGGGATGGGAGTATTCCCAGCGCTAGGCAGAAGGGAGGTAAGGGCGGATGGCGGGCGGGAGCTGCAGAGAGCCCGCTCCCACAGCGACCGCACGGCTTCCGCAGTACTGTGCGAGGCCCGGCAGCGGGGCTGCCACTCATCGCCCCCGCCCGAGGCTCCTCCTCCCACTGCCGGTCGGTCCCAGGGCGCAGGGCTGACATCACGCCCGGGGTTTCCATCCGACCGTGGGAGGGGGAGGCTGAACGGAGCGGCGGCGTGATGGCGGCGGTCGGCAGGACGTAGGAGTCGGCGGCGGAGCGGAGCTGCGCCCACCCCAGTTCTGCCTGCGCCCCTCCCAGCGTGGTCCTGACCCCATTGTTCGAGCGACAGAGCGAGCGAGCCCGCGGCGCGGGCAGCGAGGAGCCGGCAAGAGCAGCGGCGGCCGCCCAGGCCCGGCCGCGGCCGCGGGAGCCGCCCGCGACCCGGGGCTGCGGTACGAGCGGCAGTACGACCCGCGGGGCGCATCGAGGCCTCGGGCCTTGGGGGTCCCGGGGAGGGTTGGGCCGGCCGGGCCCCACGCACTGCAGGTAGGCAAAGGCCGCCATGGCTCCTTTCGCCGGCCGGGAGATGCAAGCCAGAGGGGGGCGGGCGGTGCGGAGGAAATGCGAGCCCGCTGCCGGTCTCGAGGAGGGTCGATGCCCGGCGCCGGGCTGGCTCGTCGGGCCCTCTGCCTGTTCTCTGTGGAGAAGGGGGAGGGATTCTCCGGGACCGAGGTGGGCAGTGTGGCCGAGCTGCTGCCGCGCGCTCCTGCGGGGGGAGCCAGTGCGGAGCCACCCGGGCGGCCCGAGAGCGGCTCCGCTCCGGGCCTTGGGGGGCGCCGGGGCAGCGATCGTGGAGGGCGGCGGCGATGGCCTTGGAAGCGCTGCCAGAGAGCGGCGCCCGTGCAGGCCGCGCCGAGCGGTGCGAGCGGGCGGCGCTGCCCGCGCTCCCTGTGGGCGGGCAGCGACAGAGCGGCGCGGGCGGTGGAGGATGAGAGTCGAGATCGGGTCGGCCCGGAGCAGAGAGCAGGCGGCGAGGAGAAAGTTTTGCCGCCGCCCGCGATGTTTCCTGGATGCCCAAGGCGCGGCGGTTCGTGCCGTCGCGGGATCTCCCGGCGCCCCCCGACTTAACCCGCGGAGTCTCCCCACTCGTTCTTCGCGGCCCCGCTGTGGCTGCGGGGTTCCTTCCGATCTTGCTGCCGTTCCTCATCGCCATTGTTCGCGGTCCGGAGCGGCCCGGTGGTGTCAGCGCAGGACAGTACCAGCCCCAGAGCGAGAGTTCCCTCACCACCGCCTCGATGGGCTTGGGTTTGGGCTGTAGCTTGTTCTTGGGGAGCACCCCGGGGCAGGCAAGACCCTAATCACCTTCACACCACTAAGTCCATGAGGGCGCGAGTTGATCTGATTATCACTGAGCTTATACTTGCGGCCTGTTTACCGTGAGCCTAAACTTCCTCTGGCTGCATTGAATACTGACTGCGTAGTAATCAGACTTAGGAGACTAATGTGTATGGAGTAATGATCATTCCATTTCTGGGATCTTGCTGATTTGATTTTGTGGAAGCTCGTGTATAGTTTTTATTTTCCTGCTCCTGCCCACAGGTGTAAGTGGGTAGCACTACGTGTGTTCCTGGAAATGCTTGCGCTATGTTTTGTGTAGGAAATACATTTTACTAAGAAGATCTTAGCAGAACATTAATATTTACCTACCTCATCTAGTAGGCGCTTTTTCTTTACTATTTAGGTCTGTTTTGTCCTGCATTCAGTACTATGCCCAAAGTTAAGACACGACGTATAGTGCAGATAGGCAGTAAATTGTTCTCACCTCACTTAATGAAAATGTGATTTCTGTAATTTTTCCTATTCTGGAGCTAGTAGTTCAGCAGAAATTGCCATCTTTATAGCACTATCCGTGAAAAGTTGCATAAAGAAGCATAATGACAAAAAGAAGTGCACTAGAACCCTGCTGCAGTCAAACAAAAAGCAAGACAATCTTTCCCTGCATTTTGTGTATTTTATTTAGATCTTCCAGTTTTTAAAAAATAATTAATATGAAGACCTGTTGTTATCTGGACATTATTTTTTCTTGTTTTCACAGACAGCAGGAATTTTTTTTTCCTCAGAAAAGGAAATAGTGATAAAATGATCAGCCATGAACAGGTAACACGCACACAAAAGAAGCTTTCTTTGAGTTACAGACATGATGTCAAACATGCCCCCTTTCACTGCTAGTGGAAAAAAAGTTTATTTTTGGTATCTTTAATTGCAAACATACTTCAAAATTGTGTTAATGTTTTCCTTTCCTATTTTAGGTGTTTTGGGAGAAATCTTGAATACCCGCTGAGAACACTAAAGCAAACACGTACGGTGTCTGGAAAACATACAGAGTAGCAAGAAGTGGATTCCTGATATCCACCTTGTACCTTGAGTGGACTTCTATTTATTTTTTTAAACTTTTTAATATTTACAATGAATGGGCACAGTGATGAAGAAAGTGTAGGAAACAGTAGTGGAGAGTCAAGGTAAGCACTTGTTTATTTCAGTTCTTCTTGGCTATGTATTTTCTTAAATTTTATTTACTAAAACTAATTTATATTTGAACTGAATGTTGAAATGTAGTGGTTAGCAGGCAGATCATCATTAGGAAGACTGGCTTTGTTTTCTTACAGGTTCTTAATCTGCTTGTTACATTCACATCACTTCAGCTAAGAATGGGAATGATCATATGTATGTCTTACATAATAAAGCTGAAGTAGCATTAAAGCCATGTCAGCATCCAGCAGCATAGTATCTCTCTTGAGGGAAAAAAGTGCCTGAAAAAACAAATTCAAAACCATTGAATTAAAGTGTTAAAGCTGTCCTCTAAAAAGTGCAAGACACACATGCATAATACATGTTGTATAAAACCCTAATTAAGGTGTCTTTAAAGAAGCAGTGGTTCATGTCAGTTTTTGATATGAAATACTTTATGATTCTGTCATTCTTCAGAGCTGTCAGACTTGTGTAGCTGAAAGTGTTAACTTTGTTTTTGAAAGTGAAAGAAATGTTGTCCAGCTGTGTTCTTAACTTAAACCTAAAATCAGTTCTCTAATGTCAAATTATAGTCTTCTGTCAAGTGCAGGACGTTAAGATGTTTGGAGAAAGATTAGAATGCCGTTGTGTTTATGCAGGGTGACAGCCAGTTTGTAGGGGGTGGAATTAAGTTCACTTACTAGAACAATTCTAAGTTCAAAAAGCCCCTCCTGCGCTACAAAGTTTAGATTTCTAAAACTGGAATATGATAAACCTAGAGATTTAAAAATCAACTTACCAATAAAAGGTGAGCATTAGACTTCTCCTCTAAGAGGTGGTTTGTGACTGTGCTGTTTTTCTGCCCCTCTTCCTGTCAGATTACAGCCTGTTCAGCTGGTTAGCTAATACTGTCAGTCAGAGGGCCATAAAGAAAACTACGTTCTGCAGACTATGAAACTTCCAGCTGGGTAGAGAGAGATCTGAATTATTGCCTCAAGAGAAGAAATGCAAGAACCACATATAACTGCCAGCTAATCAGACAGCCTGTGCTGGCCATCAAACTTCTACAGTGTGTGATGGACTGGGAAGACAGGGAAGAGAGAATTGTTTAGGAGACCCTGGGTACAAATCACAAGGAAATTTATGAACAGTGAAACTAAAGAGACTTCTATTATTGTGTATTTTTATGTCAAGATTCCAGTTATATGCAGAAGTGTCCTAGAAAGACAGTAGATTTTCAATTTTGTGAATAATTCATAAGCTCTTAACACACAGTAATTTTTGAAGATTTCTGCTTCCTATAAAGTTGATACTGTTACAGTTAACAAACAGGTATGAAGTCTCTTATGGGAAATAATATTGCTTGTTGCTTAAAAAAAAAAGGCAAAACAAAACCTTCTAAGGAACACAAACGTACCTGGGACAAGTTAGCATGTGAATTTTCTTACTGCTTGAAAGAAGCCACCTTGCTAAAGGTCTATGGAAAAGCTATTTTGTATTGAACTGTGATTGCTCATAACTATCTGTATATCAAAGTTACTTAAAAGCTGTAGCAGTTCTCAAGACTAAAGTAATTAAATGTCATAAAGTTCCCATGAATTTAATGAAAAATAAGTATCAGGAGGATGCACAGTGCTCAAAATTTCATTTTTGCCTGGAAAGTGAGACTTTATTCTTCCTCTTAAATGTCCTGCTGAGCACATCTTAAAACTTTTAAGAATTTTAAAATCCAAGCAACTCTTTTTCCTAGACTTTTGTCACTTGATAACCCCATAGTCTAATTCACAGGCAGGCCTTGGAAAGTTTATTTCATGTTCATTATCAGAAAGCTGTTTGTATAAGTGAAGCAAGAAAACTTGGCATTTAAAATGATGGAACTCTCATCTGTCTAACCTAGTTCCGTTATTAAAATAAGGCAAAATATTTTTATATGACTTAGCCTTGGGTTATAGCTGAGTGGTTTTTTATTTTAATGTGTAGATTTCAAATACTGTAGATGATTTTCACCCTGAGGTGAGGTACCTTAGCAAGCTGCCGCTGTAGACAGATACTTTACTGTAACTTGGGATGTGTTGCTGTAATTATCCTTCTAATCTGGATGTGTGAATTTTAGAGCATGGAGGTAGAAATTGGCAACGGAATATGTTTCCTAAGCTTATAGTGATCCCATTCTGTTCAGAATGCTAGGGGTGGAAATGACATAAGTGAAGAAAGCAATTTGGAACTGCTGCTGGGAGTGAATTGCAAAGAAGATCAAATTCAAGAATTAGTAGGAAAAAAGAAGAGGTGACGATGAGTACAGTGATCATCTAAGCGGCAGCATTGGTGTTAGTAGGAGAGGTCTTTGAAAACTTGTGTCAGTTTGCAAATTTGGTACTTCAGAAGTGCAGTAAAGCAGTTCGCTTGCCTTTTGTATATGGTGTCAAGTTCCATTCCTGTGTTGTTTTATTTTCATTCATTTTACATTCATTTCATGGAAACACCATGACTTGAAAAACTTGTTGAAAGCTTGTAGTATTCTCAGCAGTAGGAAGGCTGGAGAAGGGACTGATCATAGACCTTTCACTTGGTGCACTGTGGTAAGGGATTGTAGCTTGCTTTTATTCACTGTGTCTAGCTATGAAGGTGATTGTTTTTCTTAAGTGAGAAGAGTGAACAGTTTGCCACACTGCTTCATACCTTTCCAGCATTGCATCTATTCATCTGTCTTCTAGGTCACTAGGAAATTTTCTCTGGTTGCAGGTATTCATCCTGAAGTTCTCTTTAGCTGCAGGTGGAAAAGTGCATGGCCACACCATTTGGACTTTCTTTGCCTATTTCAGCCTCTGAAGCTCTAAATCACTACTAGAACTGGGCGTGATGGAAATTGTTGTAAACATTGTTAACTAGTCTTGTTTCTTGGTGTTCCAGTTTCTGTCCAGTAATCACAATGGAGTCTAGTTTCCAGTTTCTTGTTTACTAGAAATAACTATTCTATAATGTTTTTATGTGGCTCAAGGTAAAATATCACAGATACTGTTCATCTGGATAGCAAGGGAGTGTAGACGCAGACTTATTAGCAGTATGCTGAGGAGCTTACTCAAGCAGAGTATCTTCGTGTAGTGTTCTTGACGTGATTCAGTACAATTCATCATATAAACTTCAATATGAATACAGACATTCAAGTTACATAGCAATAAGAAAGCTTAATCAGCAAGGAAGGTCAGTTGTATCTGAACTGCAAGACAAGTGCCAGGTAGGACAAGGACTGCAGCAATGAAATGTTGGCACTATTTGAATAACAATCTGATTTCCTATCTCTTTGCTGTTTCGTGTTTCTGCAGAACAAGGTATAGAGGGCTTGAGCATACCTTTCTTCCCTAGGTAAAAAGGCATGTGCTCAGTGTTGCTTGAGTGGAAGGTAGCTGGCCATTTTTGCAATAACCAGGAAGCAGCTGTTTACAATAAAGACTTCTACAAGTTTTTACACACTTGAAAGTTGATGTTAAAATAAGATAGGAATTTCAGTGGGTTTGATTTATTTTGTGGACTGCATAATCTGTGGCCCACATAATTAAGTAACGAGTAAAGACGTGGTCAACAGGCTTCAATTTACTATATAAATGCATACCTTCCATAGAAAGTAAAGAAGATTTGTTTAAAGTTGTGACTTTAGGTTCTTGCTTTCCTGAAATCTAAGTGGGAGTTAAAACAGAAATTGTCCAAGCATATTTGCAGAATTACTTGTATGCACTGGCTTCTTTTTAGTAGGAGTTTAATAGATGCTATTAGTAAAAATGTGTGTATACAGCAAGAGAGAGAGCCTATAAATAAAACTGCATGTATTTAGATACACATTTACTGCACAGGAATTCTCAGATCCAACGAAAGTACCTGAATGGTAAAGAAAACTGTTGGTAGCATGTACTGTAAATAGCTAGTGGATAAAGCAGGCTCTTTGCAGTATTTTTCTCCTTAATTAACCAATGGCTATTTTATCAGGAACAATCTCTTAAAGAATTAAGCATACTAAAGCATGATAAGGTGTCCAAATCCAAGTTAAAAGCATCTTTTCCCTTCTTTTTGGAAGAGTTCAGAGAGAGCATGTATCCAAGCCCAAGTATTTTTTTCCTAGAAACCTTTCTAACTAAAGAAAAAATTTAAAATTCATGGTCTGGCTCTTGATCTGCATGTGATTTTAACTTTGGTTTTGTAACTCTTGCTGAGTTTATCCCTGTGTTTTGTGTAACCCAACTGGATGTCACATACCTGTACCACATATTTTAAATTAAATTCCTTTATTCTGAGAGTTTCAGGATTTTAGCTGATACAAGCTTTTCATGTTCCTCAAAACGAAGTGTTATGGTACCAGCAGTATATACATACATCAGACCCGTCCAGATGTGGTCCCTCAGCTGTCTTCAACTGTTTTCTTTGGTTGGTTGGTTTTTTTTGTTTGTTTGTTTGTTTGGGTTTTTAAAGGTTTGGTTTGTTTGTTTGTTTGTTGAATTCCATGTAATACTTTTTTGCTGATAGTCTCTCAGAAGCTTCCTGTAAAGACATCATTGTGTTGCTGCTGGATCCAGCTATGTGTTGAAGGTTTCTCAGATTACACAACAAAGTAGTAGACCCCTGAGTAATCACTGATACCTCCTGCCTGGGAAGGGTTCCTGAAACAACTTTGTACTCTTAAGATGTGCGACTTGCATCTTTCAAATAAAGACTTACAATGTAGCTCATAGGTTCATGAAACTTGGTAGGTAATCAGTTTAATTTTGATAACATTGCTTTGCTTACAGTAGTAGCAGCAAATAATTAGTCTGCAGGACATGAAACACAATATTGGTGAATGTTAGCCCATACCAGGAAAATTCAATGCAGTTCATACTCTGTAATAGCTGAGAACAGGAAGTACCATTTGGCAGATTGAATATTATACTCTTTGTGCCCTCTTTACTGGCAGTGATGAACAAGATAAATCTGCCTTATGCATTGTAATTAAGTTAAATAGTTAAGATTTCTGGAAGAAATAAAACTACTATTTACATAATGTTTGCATATAGAAACTTACTTGTAATTTTATGAGTTTGGCATTTAGTATCAGTTACTTCTGCATGTTTTGAATGGGCTCTTCATATTCCTATGCTTTTCTTCCTTCAGCTTTTTTTAAAAAACCCAGCAACCAAGCATCAAAGGAGACAGTCCATTGTCATCTCAGATAAGTTTCAAAGAATTTGCAGATAGTAATCTCTACTTTTTAGTGTGTTGAGCTTTAGTTTGCTTAAATTGTTACACTCTGTCTTACTAGCCTTGAAACAGAAGATAACTAAGGTAACATTGTCTAATGAATGCGCTTGAAATCAATGATGTTAAATTAACTGTTATTGGATCAGTTACTGTCCTAGACAGGAGTCTTAAATTTTCTGTCAGTTCTTTCACAATGTGGCTTGTTTAGCTTTCCATTTTAGGATTTGTATTCGTAGTGCCTAGTTTCTCATTGTACGATCCTCTCAGAGGCATCTTGTTCTAAAGAATCAACTAGTGAAGCTGAACTTAAGACTGTGGCAGCTAAACTAATGGCTGTGTGGCAGAATACTTGTTTTGAGCCTGTCATTTCCCCAAAGTGTTCCCCAGTTTCATTGTATAGGTATTTATTTGGTGAAATTGAGAAAAAAATTATATTTGTTTTAACCTGTTACCTGCTTTGGTACCTTCTTTAACCTATGTTGCTTTTCTTTCAAAGAGTTCACAAATAAATACTGCATTCAGGCATAGATTTGAACATGTAGGGAGTACCCAGAGACAGTGTTCATTAAAAAAATAGACTAATTCTTTTCAGAGTGTTTCTAAATTCCATACCAAATCAGATTTGACATGTGCTGCTGTACGGTTGGAACTATCAAGGGCTAGAAGTAAGAGATTTCTTAAGTGCATATCCTGGAAAATGCTCTTTCTAGACTTTACACCTCAGTTTGTCAACATACACAAAACTAATTTTTCATGTACAACTTCCATCCTGACAATTGCTATTCATTTTCAGTATATGCTATTGGCCTGCGACTGAAAGTTACTGCTGACTGGTAAATTTATCATCATTACTGGGGTTTGTTTGCACAGTAAAGAAATCGTCTCACTTCAGCAGTACCAAGAAGATCATTAGTGCTTTATCCATCATGCGTGTTTCTTATTTTCCATATCCTTATGAAGGTTCACTGTTCTGCAAAGTCTTTTATACTAGTGTTAGTTCAGTTTGGAGAGGGGACGTTGGGTTTTTGAGTGTTTGTTTTTTCTATTTCAGTTAGGCAAAGTGAATGCAATTTAAGGTTTCTTATTCAGGAGCATCTTTAAACAAATAGTGACATTTTCATATTACTTTTTAAAAAATAAGTAATTTGCTTGGAGGCAGAGGAGGGAAGAAGGGTTATGTGACACAGAAGATGGACTTAAATTTCATTTTGATTAATGGAGTTAAGTGCTAAAAAGCATAAATGGTCTTCAGTGGTTATCTTAGCAAACATCATATTACTGTATCTAGTATAATAATACCTTGTGTTATGTAGCTTAAGTTGCTTTGCCCTGTTTGCATCTGCACTTCGTGTTGTGGTCTTGATAGTCTTTATAATTTCTGGAGCCATTTGGCTTTTTGGAATCCCAGTCATCTGGGAAGAAGGTAAGAAAAGAAGACAAATTGGACAATAAAATACAATTGGTTTGAAGAAGTCAACAGTACAAGACCAGAGCAAGGAAGGGATAAACATAATGTGATGTGGTAAAGTAGGGTGAATTTGACAAACACAGATTCACGACAAACATTCTTAGTTAACTGAGAATGAAATCTGTTATGCTGATAGTTCCTCTGATTATGTTAGGTAAAGTGACTGTTCTGCCAGAAGACTTGAATGAAAAAGTAGGTTCCAGCTCTTCACTGTCCTGTTGAGAGACCATTTTGGCTAAGTTTGGAAAGGCTGAGGGAGAGACAGAGGTAGGTCCTAATTTGTGCTGCCTAAAAATGAAGTTTTCTTTTAGTTACTTGTTTTAATCAGGCGTTTTTGGAAGAAAGAATAAAGTAGATACAGATGCACGGGCAAAATAAAAGGCTGGTTAAGTTGTATCTAGGCCATCTGTCCTAGTCTTCCTTAGATATCTACAGGAGTGTCAGTAAGGTATCGGCCTTTGTGCTTTGCTGAACTGAGGTATTTGCAGGAGTGTTGGTAAGGTATTCACTTTTGTGCTTTTCTGAACTGTTTCCAATAGAGCAACTTAAGCAAAGACCCTGGCTTGTATTGGAAGAAGAATTGTCAAGAAATAACACATTTGGCGTCTCTTTTTCTATAAAACAAACCCTTAAGAGGGAGAGCCAGCAGCCCTGTTCCTGAGACAGTATTTGTGTGATAGCATTACACAGCAGCAAACAGCAAGTTGTTACGGTATTCCAGTCATTGTTTTAGGAAATGCCTAATGTTCCTTGCCATCGTTCCCCTAGAGATATGGCACCAGAATCTCAGTAATTTGTGAGGTCAATTCAGGTGATTAATTTTGTGAAAGTCAGTGGTGCTGCTTTGCACTAATGGGCATTACTTGTTGCAAAGAAAGTTGGTCAGATTAGGGACCCTAGTTAAACTGTATCAGCTGATGCTTAAAGTTCTTCGGCTAGAAAATAAATTGCTTGTAGACTGTGCCTGGAAAAATGAAGATGAAGTTAAAGAGTCCCATAGGCCACCATAGAAAAGAAAGCAATCAGATATTATGAGTACCTCACTGCTGTTATCTCCCTGTGTTTTTAATACCTTCATTGCAGAACTTAGGTTCTGTTTCTTAAGTGCAAGTAAACTGCCTTTCTATCAGACAGGGTTTTTGTCTTTATCGTAGCAATAATTTTAAAAGTCAAATTTTAGCATAGTGTGAAATATTCTCACTTATCATTTGGTTTGCATTAGTAGCTTCCATTGAGTATTTTCAGAAAATACATGTTTTCTTCTTATTTCACGTTTCCTTTCCTTTTCCACTTCAAGGAAGATTAAACCATTTCTGAAATTCTGCTAATACAAGTTGTTAAAATCAGAGATGACTTAAGAGATCATTTGTCTTCGTGCTCTGAAAAGCTTTTAGACCTCTCTCCAGCTGATTATAATTATTTTTGCCTTGTTATAGCTGATTGTTGGGGTGTCTCATTTCAGCAGATGAAGAGAATGTCAGCTGAACTACTAAAAATCTGTCTGAAACTTGTGTATGTATTTTCCTATGACCTTCAGAAACTGAAACAATTGCATTTCAAAAACCGGTAAATGGGCTCTAAATTTGCAGTGGTGCTGCTAGACACTGCAGTGTGGTTTGAGTTCTCTACGCTGTTGCCTGTTTTATCAGTCACACCTGCAGTTCCATGTACTAGGGGAAAGGAGAGAAGGTGTTACACCATGTAGTAGATGTGCTAAAATTGAATAATATCAAAGACACCGTTTTCATTTGAAATTGGTTTAGTGTTTTTTCCTAGATTCTATGTTGATTTCCACTGGTTTATGCCTCGGTTTCAGGACAGCAGTCTCAAGAAATACTGCCTGATTGTTCCTGCTTGTTTCTTCCACGTATTCATAGATGCTTAAGGATGTTTATGAGAACAGAAGTGGTTTTGAAAAGCTCTGTCTTCTCTTTGACACCATAGGGGACATTGAAGAGGGCAACAATATCAGTGTCAGAAAAAGTTGGTTTTACACATCCTCACCAATAGATGAATATATTGGTGAGGACTGAATGTGTTTTCAAAGTGTTGCCAGGCATACTGTTCCCAGTATGAATTGTGTAAATATTTCTGTAACTCAGAGCAAAGGTAGGAGCAGTTAAAGAGAAGTTTTACAGTCCTGTTTCTTGTTTCTGTGTTCCCCTTTTACTATGAGGAGATGACAGATGTAGATGCTCTCTTTGAATCCATGTGTGTAAATGTATATACCTCTTCTTAAGTAATTCCATTTCTACTCTTAAGTTTAGCATCTAGCATACTAGGATTTAATCTGAATTATTGCTCTTGTGGAAGAGGGCCATAGTTAATTTTGCAAAATGGATTACAGACTGATGTTTGTTTTCAATAACCAAGGCTTGCTCCTTGTCTAGGTGAAGGAGGACATCTCTCCTTTACCTTTTTTGTTTAATGCCTTAGTGCAGTGGTCTCCAAAATTGTTGTTTGTGCACTCCTGTCAATATTTCAGCATGCATCTCAATGTATATATATCTCATTTATGAAGTACATAAATGTAATACTTGTACTAAAATCTATCTTTATAAAACATATACAAGAATTAGAAAATTTAAAATTATGAGATAAAGATTCAATATTTGAAAATATTAGATTTTTATTGGTAAAAGAACCCTTTTAGCACTTAATTAAAATATTAAGAATATTCTTGTTTAGTAATATCTTGGTTCAACATTTTGTGACACAGTGGCTTGAAGGTATGGTTCCTCATTAAGTTTATTGTTGCATTATTTTAATGACTAGCACATCTAAGAAGATACCCAGCAAAGATACATGGCTTCATATGGAAGAAGTGCATTGTCTACTGAACTTACTAAGTTGTAGTACTATTTTTTTTCAATCCCATCAGCTAATTATGTGAAGGTTTTTATTAAATTTTGTCTGGTAAATTTCCAAGTACCCTGTCAATCATTTCATGCATGCTAATCTGAAGGGGTAGCAGTTTTCATGTTTTTAACAAATGGGTTCAAAACCCACTGAAACGTCTTGGAAGATTTTTATAAAGGCTGGAAATTTTTATCTCCCAGCTTTTAATGTGTATAAATACAATAGCTTTTTTAGATAACAGCCATTGGTTTTAGTAATATGATCATACAATGATGGAAACTTTTCCAAACATCTGTTTTCAAAATGCTATCTCTATGGCATGAGTTTCTTTTGAAAAGTGCCTGCTTTTTCACTGTTAAAATGTCGCCTTCACTTGGAAGGGGGGATACATAAAGTCTGTTTATTTTTTTCAAAAATATCTGCTAGGTAGCATACTACTGGTAACAAATTATTTCCACAGAAATGGTCAGTGTATTTGAAGCACTCTTCTTTTTAAAACAAACACCCTCAGAGCTCACCCAGAACTAATATTCCTTCTCGACAGTGCTTCTTAGCAGTTAAACCTCTTATGGCATAAATAGTTTCTTAAGTTAATTTCCTATCTTGTTACAAAATATGGTAAATATTTTACTATTTAATAGACTTATTTTCATAAAATTAAGAACATCAGTGACTTCCTGCATTCTTCTGGCTCCAGAATCTTTGCTACAATAGCTTGCCTGTTGTTGATGGAGTGGATGAATTTATTTTGTACTGCAATCTCTTACCACCCTTACTAGACTCTGTTTTTTATTCCAGTCAAAGCAACCACACATTCCTAGTGATATTTGCATAGCTTTTTAATAAAAGTTTTTTTAACTTTTTTTTTTAATTAAAGAAGTAGTTTTATGTTGATAAAGTAACTTCCCTAATGCTTTTCCTTTAGTGGCTTAGGAAAAGTAATTTTTAATGTACCTCATTATTGAAATTCCTGAATTCGAGACATGTTAGAAACATCTGTACTTTCATCCAATTGTAGAGCAAACCTGAAATGGATTTGTTCTTGTACTTGTTTTTTCAAATCTTCAGCAATGTTTTCTATGTGTCTTTGAACAGCATTGCTGACAAAGAAATGAGCTCCAGTTTGTCACTGTAGTTTTCCATGCATTATTTTAGCTATTTTTAAGTCACAAAAATTCAATTCTCAGATGGTATGATGTTTTTTTCCCCTTAATCTTAGGTAAGAAAACTTCAGAGTAGGCTGCTACTTTAATTTATCATTAAAATAAGGGACATTTTTTAAAGTACAAGATTTGCTATTATTGCATTACTTGAAACATTGCTGGAAAAAATGATGATTTATCTTTGTGTTTTGGATGGTTAGTTTTCAGATGTCTTGTTAATTGTGATGGTTTCATGCTACCATTGGCTAATATCTCAAGATATGATACACATTTAGGGTATTGTTAACAATGGTAAATAGTATTTTGAATAGTCTTGATAACTGAAATTTTCTTTAATCTAAATTCTTGTTAGATGTCATTAATTGTCATTGTTTGTTACCTTGGAGTGTGGCTTATGAAGAGCTTGTACTGTAGTAGAAGTGTAGTGCTGCCATTTTCTTTTCACATGCACTCACAGTACTTTCAGTCCATTGTTTCCTTACAGGACTCTTTTTAAACTACTCCATTCTGTAAGGGTTAATTTGGTTAAAACTTAAGTAATACTATCCAGGAATCCACCTCAACAGGCTGCACACGGGTCTGTCTCACTTGCACACAGAAGGAATGGAGTGATTGCACCACTGTCACCTGTCTGGGTTGTGGAGCACATACTTACTCCAGGGCCCCTCAACTGCCTTATGTGACACCAGGCCATCAGACAGACATACGGGCTGAGTGAGCTTACAGATGTCAAACTGTTGGCGATGGAGAGAGACTGGGAAGACTGATTCGTTGATCAGAATCCAATTTTATTGTTGGATACAAATGCTTATATACCATTTCAGAGAGACTAGTAATGTGTACTGCAATGATTAAGTTAAAATCTCATACACAAACTTAAGCATATAACATCTCTTCCTTGCAGAGTTTAATGGGATTTTTTTCTCCAATAAACCTGTCTGATTTAGTCTTCTTGCAATCTAGGTCTAATTTCAAAGTTCCGTTTGCTTTTTCCAAGGCATCCTGTAATCAAATCTCTTATGTTAACCCGGTCCAAAGTCCATTGTCTGTCTTGTGTCCCCCAACATTCCAACATCAAACCATTTATTAAATAGTTGAATGTTTGTAGAATTGAATTTGTGGTTTGGAGTCTCCCTGCCTCCCCTTCCTTCCTTTCTGTCCCTTGCTGTCCTTCCCATCCTTTCCTTCTTGCATTTCATAGGTTGTTACTTTGGTTTTGGGTGGGGTTTTTTGCTTTCTTTGTTTGTTTTAGATAAAAATTAAAGCTTAATATCAGTCCCAATATATTCTTTACATAACCCCACTGATTGTCTTGTCTGCTTATGTGCACTCCTCTTTGATAACCATTGTCTTCATGTGCCAGTTTTCTCTCATCGGTGAAGTGTTGGTAAGGCTGGGAGAGGGGGAAGCTGTTTCTCATTCATAGAACACCTTAGGGCAAATACTGCAGCTCCAAGGCTGGCTCCTTGGAGCATGATAAAGCCTTTAGGTAAGTCCTGGCATTCCTCACATCAGTTTGAAGTATGGATTGTCTTTATCACTAGGAAGGCTGTCTTTAAGAGATCGTTTCTCAGCTAAGTCCTGAGGCAGGGTCAGTCTGGCTAATGCGATAATGTGAAGCAACGACTCATTGTTTTGTTTAGGTTAGCACTATGTGTGAAACAAAAGTAGAAGTACAGATAATGTCCCAGTGATGTTACATCTGCAGAGGCAAAGTGCTAGAAATCATTGGTCTCTGTGTGTTAAATGGATATGATATAGTAACTGCTAGTATCTATACTTAATAGAAGTTGAAATGGAAAACTGCTGCTACATTGGGTTTTTAGTAAGACTTAATTTTTACTGCTCGATTTTTTCATTATGGACACTGCTTAAGAGATATGGCTAGAAAATGCCACGGATATATTTAACTTTTCCATTTGTTGTGAGGGGAAACGTAATTCTTTATTCTCCTCTTTACATAACTCTTCTCCCTTTGTCCCAAGTAAGTCTGTGCGTGTTTTGGTGGATTTGTTCATTGTTAGAAAAAGTTTCATAGGTC
Source organism: Camarhynchus parvulus (assembly GCF_901933205.1). Classification (NCBI taxonomy): domain Eukaryota; kingdom Metazoa; phylum Chordata; class Aves; order Passeriformes; family Thraupidae; genus Camarhynchus; species Camarhynchus parvulus. The sequence goes on along the minus strand of NC_044601.1, from coordinate 29,984,171 downwards.
TATGCTTTTACTTCATTGCTGCTGTTTTTTTACAGGTGTTTTGTAAAAAACAAATAAAATGCTCTGTTATATTGAAAGCGGATTGTTAGTTGAGTCTGATATTGGTCTAAAACTACTTTGCGTGAGATATGTGAAGAAATAAAAAAAAGGAAAAACAGTTGATAATCAACTCTATTCTTTCTGTGTCTTGTAGATACAGAACTTTATAGCTAATTAAGAACTAATTCTTGGACTGAAAAATTATATTCAGTTTCTATTTGAATAGATATCTAGTCCTGTTAGACAATAGAGGTTTTGTTGTTGTTGTGTTTATACAAAAATGTTTTATTTAAACTGCTGTGTTACACAAAATATTATCATTGAAAGTGCTAGACAAATTTTTTTTTTTTTTTAAGTACAGGAAAAGCAAAAGGACAGTATGCATCCAGAAGTGTATAAAATTTTGATCTTGGCATAAACATGCTCTCTTTTGGGTCTTTGACTTATAGAAAGAAAAATACTAATTTTCTCTCTAATATTGAAAATACTTTACGCACTGAAAACTGAGCCCTAAACCTGTAGTTCTTCCTGTGGATGTGTTTTTTGCCTTATGTGCCCCATCTCTGTTACTGTTGCTTCAAATCCTTCATATTTCTGTGGAGGAAAGTCCTTTGAAGTATGGACTGTTGCAGCTGTCGGGGATTTGTAAGTGTTATATCTCATGCAGTGCTGCTTGTCTATACTGTCTTAAAGATCTGCAATTTGTCTTTATGCAGAGCTTATTTATTATTTGACTTCCTATCTCCTTTGCAAACAAGAGCTTTAGGTTTCTGACTTATAGTGCTGTCTTTGTAGAGTTTGTGCCTTCAGGTTTCAGGCTGAAAGAGTGTATGAAAGTACATGATAAAAGAAACATTGCTTTGGTAGCCCTCAAGAGAGCCTGTCAGTTACTTGTTCTGTGGTAAGTCAACAGGCAAGTCAACCGTAGAAATAAAAAACTATTCATTATTCTTATGTAATTTTCTTAATATACACTGTAGTTCTGTGAAGATATCTGGGACTATGTGGTGCACAGGCAGAACTTGTAGTTCACACAAGTTTCACGCAACTGCGTTAATTTGGATGATTATAGTTGAAGTAGGCTCTTCCCAACATAGAGTAGCCTTGTGTTCTGTAGTGCTTTTTGTGAGTTAATTTCAAATGTTTTATGCATGTATGTAAACTGTCATGGATTACTAAGCTTTGATAAATATTTCAGCAAGTTGTTGCTGTTACCCTGGTTGTAAAATTATTTCAGGCTACTCAGTTTGTCTTTTGCCCTTTCCTTGTTCTGATTTGACGCTGTGGGATAAGAAAGCCTAGTAAGTTATTATGGGTGCTATAGTGTTTGAATTTCATTTGACTATTTTTTTCTGTTCTGTGTACCATATGTTAATCTCTGGTAGGGATCCTGCATTGTCCTTCATGCATGGTATCGTTAGGGAAGCTCTAAACCAGTTGTGGTGAACTGTATTATTTGTTTTTTTCTTCTTGTAATTTCTTGTAATTTTCTTGTAATTTCTCTCTGCATTTCTTTTACTTCTGTGTGCAGATTTGTTTTGTAGTCTTGCATTTATTAGTAATGTAGTTGAATTAAGATTTTTACTCTTTGTGAGGTGTTACTATGTGTTGTGATGTGAGTTCTATTAGGCTGCTCTTCTCCAAATCAGGCAAATTTATTTTGAGAAACAAGGATTATGGAATAGCTCTTACTTTGCTGGTCCTTCTTATAAGCCTAATGGAAATTCATTACCAGACTCAGAGCTTCGATGAGAGCTAGCTGGCAAGATAAGGAGCCCATGTTCTTTTCTTTGAATACTGTATGATCTACATCAAAATCCACATGTTGACATGTTGGTATTGTTTAACAGAGACCTTAGATGATAGTTAGCTGATCTCTTAGTAAATAATAAAATCTGGCATTAGCTTTTTTTTTTTTTTGCATCGAACTCTACAGCAAATAGCATTACCCACTACAGTTTTATTTTCCCTATTTCAGTCCCCTTTGGTTTTGAACTTAATTTCTGGGAAGAACATAAAACAACTTAAAATTTCCCATCAATTGTTTATCCCTGGAGATGTCCAAGAGGCATTTGGTCTGGTGCTGGGTGATGATGTGGTTTAGGAGTTACAGTGATAGTGCTGGGTTCACTGGATGTTCTTGAAAGTCTTTTCCAGTCTTGATGATTCTGTGATTCTATCTAATCAGTGTAATTCTTCCTTACTTATCTGAGTAAACTAAATTTTTTTTCATATTTTCTTTTATCTCTCCACCGTTCTCTTCTGTATCTGGTTTAGATGTTTCTTACAGTGTTAGCAAGTTAACGAAGATGTATTATTCCAGTGTTAGTTTCCCCATGCTACCTTAGAAAACAGGCACTTTGTTTTGGTTGCCTCTGTCTCTATATGCAGTTAAACCTATGGTTAGCACTGTATTAGAATGTGTGAACAATTTTACTGCTATATGGAAAGCTAACTTAATTACAATCGATATGGCTTAGTGTTTTGCATAAGTTTTTGATTTGGTAATCCATGTTATTAATGTCCTCTTTGAACAAGCCTTGTCCTGCATGAAGGTATTTGATTCCTTTCCCCTCCTTCAAGGTTCTGTAGGATTTACATATTTTTGTTGGCTTTTTATGACAAGAACTTTGTCAGGTATTTACTTATGTCTCTCCATACTGAGTTTTCTTCTATATATCTTCATTTACAGTTAGTGAATGTCTTCTGTAGTCTCTCTGGCATGTATTTATGGCACTTTGCTTTGCTGAGCAATATGGTTGTTTTATAAAGGTGCAATTCACCTAGGATTTAAGGTAAGGCAATACTTGTGTGCAAAAACTCTATTACAATAGTTTTTCTTCTCTTAAGAAGACAGTCATGGAGTGTCACCAATTTCTGGTGTCATCTAACCTCCAGTCATATATTGTAGCATCATATTCTGTAACCTGCTTTTTGGGCAAGTGGAGTTAGTGTTACAGCACCATGCCTGAAGTAAGACTTCAATGAAAGAAATTGGAAATTTTGGAGCAGCCTTCTTGTTTCCCAGCTTTCCTCTTGGCAAGTGCAAGGAACCCAGTAGCAACATGTTTCTCCACATCTTGCCCTTCAGAGCAAGGACGCTTCACTGTGTTCGCTTTGCCCCTCTTTATTTTCCTGGTTGCTGGTTGCAGATGGCTGATGGAGGTGCACTCTGCAGGGATCTGTTAATGAATAGCTTTGTTTCTTCTTTTCTGGCACAGTTTTGTTGGTGGCGGCAAAAGCAGAGGAGTGATTTTGCTTTGTTCTGCAGTTCTAAAATAGTCAGTTAAGTATATTCTGGGGCAAATGATCAATCTTCCCTCTCTCCCACCTCACCTCCAGCTGATTGTCAGCCAGATGAATTGTGCTGGCAGAGACCAGCTGGGCTTTGATACAGTTTTGGCTTTAACATTTTCAGTTCCAACTTCATGTTTACTCTGGTTTTTAAGCATTTGTGTCAGTCTGTACATAATTTGAAATTATTTTTCTATGCGGTGTTTCTTTCTCATGATGTCTTTGAAATATAGTATTAATCTAGTAAGGAATTTTACTAAAGTTTCAAACTCGTCTACTCTGAAAAACAAATGCTAAAATTATAAAAGAAGTATCTTGAATTAATGTGTGTTCTAATTATGTTAAATGTGGTTAAGATGAATATACAGATGAAGTAATTTAGACAGTTCAGGTGTATGCCAAGGAAAGTGCTTTGGCACAAGTCATACCACCTCTGACAAATTCAGAGTTGCCTGTGTGGGAAAAGTTTGTGCCGCTCTTTTAACAGAAGACCAGAGTCAGTGTAGCTTTTTGTTTTGTTTTAAGGACTACCACAGCTTTATGAAGATTGAAAACAATATTGGATAGTCTTTTGTGAAGTAGACTAAACCATTAGCTAGTATGGCATTTGATGGCACTAAAGCAGGGATTTTGAAGGGAGTGAAGCTCGTTTGTATGGCTACAAAGCATTTCTACCACTTTTAATTTCCCTGTATGACACTGCTTGTATTAATTTGAATAGTTTTGCTTTATCTTTATTTTGGCTTCACATAAGGTATCTAATTACACTTTAAATTCTTATTCCCTGTTTATTTTTAGCTTTATTCAACTCAGCTTATGTAGTCGACTGCCTCCATTTGTGTGTTACCCATTTGTCTGGTCTGACTAAGCAGTTGAGTTATAGGTAAAGCTAAGGTGACTTATTTTGTCTTTTAATCCAGTTACTTTGGCACTTGTGTAATATCCTACTAACTTGTCTTTGCAGCCGATCAGATGATGATTCTGGGTCAGCATCAGCTTCTGGATCTGGTTCAAGCTCTGGAAGCAGTAGTGACGGAAGCAGCAGCCAGTCAGGCAGCAGTGACTCTGACTCTGGTTCAGACTCAGGCACTCAGTCAGAATCAGAGTCTGACACATCTAGAGAGAAGAAACAAATTCAATCTAAACCACCAAAAGTTGATGGATCTGAGGTAAACAAGGTACATAAATGAATTCTTTGTCAAGAAAATGGCAAAGGAAATACTAAAAAAGTGGCAAGGAAATAGTAAAAAATATTTTAAAATTATTTTTAAAAGCAGTGCTCATTAAAAAACAAAGAGGTAATGAAATGTTCTTAATTAGATTTTAACTTGATTGGGTTAGTGAAAGCATGTACTTTGCTGCCTTAAACATTGGGCAGGTTTCTCATATAAGTGTTTAAATTTGTGCTTTTAAAATTCTCACATTTGTAAGTATTTTCAGTTAAAAGGCTACCTAAATTTCATCATACAGAAGCATGTCCTAATTTACTGGAACTTATGAAAGAGAAAGATAACATATACTGTTGTTCCTGAATTCTGTTTTTACATTGTTTCTCAAATGCTTGGTTTCATTGTATGTATAAATAAATTGTGTAAAAATTTCAAGCTTACATATGGTTAGCTTTCTTTATCAATAAGTCTGCTAAGAGCAGGAAAAAAGTGGTGTTGAGAAATCTCTTCAATCCAGTGGGCCAGAATTACATGCACTCTCCCATGTTTATGGAGTGGTATACCATATTTATGAAGGTAGTTATGGATGAGTCACACCAAGAAGTGAAGACTGTTAAGAATTCTCTGTTAAATTTTTTCCCATATGTTTAACTATTACTGTATGAAACAAAATCATGGCAGTTGAGCAATCTGAAAGAATTTATCTGTGTGAATTTAAAAATGTACTTTATGAAGTTTTGCTTTAACAATTACCTACACAACTATGGTTAAACATGTTTCAGTAATTATCCTAGTGACTAGCATGTAACATTCTGTTTTGTAGAAATCTTACGACTTTAAAAAGCTGTCTGATATTGTTAGTTAATGTTAGTGTTTTGTAGTGAATTATTTTGTAGTGAAATGTTTTAATTGATAAAATTAGGATGCTACTTAGGAAGAGTAAGTATGTGGTAAACTGGAGATTTTCAGTATGTTTAACTGACTCTTGCGTGTCTATTCCTGTTTAGTTTTGGAAGTCTAGTCCAAGTATACTTGCCGTGCAAAGATCAGGAGTACTCAAGAAGCAGGAACAACAAAAGGCAGCCTCATCAGACAGTGTTTCAGAAGAGGTGATTAATGTAATTTTTAAAATGTACACATTACAATAAAATTACATTGAGCGAATTTATATTCTCAGAGTGAGCATAGAAGCCTGGGGTTAGTCTATAAAATTAATGTTCAAATAACTGACATTTTTATGCAGAAAAGATACCTCTGGTCACTTGTTTCCAAGTGAGTTGTCCCAAAATTATAGCAGTGCTATTCTGTGCTTTTTTTAGGTAGCTATTCTGTGTTGTCCAGACAAAATTTTCAAGCCACGTGGTACTGACTTACGCTGTATTTCTGGCTTCTTGAGTTTATTGTAAAGATAAATAAAAATGCTAAGTTATTTTTTCAGTGTGTTTTTGGAAAAGATGTCTGCTATAGTTTTCAGAAATTCCATATGAAGTAGAAAACTATTTTTTACAAGTCTTGTAATAGTTACTACAGAAGAATTCTTGTATTTTAAGTATGAGGCCTGTATTCTAGGTATTTCAAAACCTAAATCGTAGGCTGACTTTTTGCAGTAGGAATATCTTTTAAGAACACTAATCGGAACTATGAAATGTAATCTATTTCTAAAGCTGTCTTTTTGTCCTGTATTACAAAGACTTTGTACTGTAGTCACACTCATTTGGTTGAATTTCTGTTTTTGTCTGATTTAGGAGCTCATCTTTTAAAGAGGAAACTTAATCATCTATCATTAAAATTTTAATTTACACCTGTTAAACACTCTCTTCCACAAAGATGCTTTTCAGGATAAAAGTTATTCTAAACTAAGTCTCAGACAATGAGACTGGCCTTAACAAAACTTAGCTTTAAGGGGGTTCTTGTTTTTACTTTTATTGTAAAGAAAGAAGGGATATGCTATTCTCAAAATTTTCTTGTACTGGTGTTTCAATGTGAACAGATATGAAAAGTGAAAAAGCTCTTGAGGGTAGGAGATTTCATTAGGATTTTTATAGAGACGTCATCTTGAGTAATGTGGAGCAGCTTACACCATGACTGTTCTTATGCGGGCAGAGTGTTGGTTTTTGAAGATGGGGGTTTTATGTGGTGTTCTCCAGAGCAGTATTGGCATAGTGTATTCATAGATGGATAAGTACAAAAACAATACCAGTATCCAAACAGCTAAATTGGAAGGCATGAAGAGGGTAAAATGTGACAGTGGAAACTCAAATTTGACAGTGGAAACTGATACATCTTTTCAAATTCTACTTGTTAGAAGATTTTTTATGTAATTATTTTTTGTAAAAATGAGTTGTCTTTGGTTTATTTCCTTTGGCTTTGGTTTATTTCCTTCCTCTGCAGGACTCCTCAAGTAGTGAAGATTCAGGAGATGACTCATCCAGTGAAACCAAGAAAAAAACACATAAAGAGTAAGATATTTTCCTAAGTAATAGCACACATTTTTTTATCATAGAGACAGATGCTTATGTTTGATTTCCTCACTCTTGAAATGCTTAAGTTCTCTTCTTAATTTGTCTTGATCTTTCATTTCTAATTTTGTAATTATAAAATGAAGAGTCAAATGAGTATCTCTGTCACACTAGTTTCTCAGCAAAAGAGTCCGCAATGTGTTTGAAAACATTCATCAGTGCTTTTATTTCTAAAATACTTTGTTGCAGTTTAATAACTACTTAACTGTATTAAGTTGTTATTTAAGGTATTAAGATTGAATTTTCCTGTATAAAGTCAGAGTTTGAATCAGGATACTGTACATCATCTTTCCTGTCACAAAGTAAAATATTTCAGTTAAGCAGAAACCAGGGAATCCTGCTACTCAGAGTTCTGGGTTGAAAGCAAAACCAGTGAGAGACTCCAAGTCAGACATACAGTTTATTAGGAAAAGGGAATAAAACCTGAAGCGGCCAGCTGAAGAAGGATTGTCCTTCTTGGATGTCCTGGCTAGCAATCCAGCACTGCTAGCAGTATTGGGGCACTATCCTGATTTCAGTGATCCAGGACAGCACCTAAGGCAATCGCCCTGTGCTATGATAGTGGCTACAATCAGCAGAAGAAGAGAGTGGACTCCAGCTGTGATGAATGCAGGTTTATTGGGCCCCAGGGGAACCAACAGCCAAAGACAGTTTCAGAGAGGTTACAATAGCTTATAAGGGGGGAAGGAGACAGGGGAGGAGTCGGTCCTCGGGTGAATAGAGTTTCAGAGGAGAGTGAGATACAAAAGATTGACTTAGGGAAAGCACCAGTGGGGATAACTTGAGAGTGGGGCCCCGGTCTCTGAGCCAATTACTCCAGCTCTAGCTGGAAGTGTCTAGAGAGAAAGGTGGGAGTGCTGAGTGACAGACAGGACACTGGGGGGGGATTTGAGATAGGATACATTGGTTGCCATGGCAACTGGGGAGGAGTTGGGATAACTGGCAGCACAAGGGAGGGAGGAGATAACCAGGGCAGAACCATTACAAGAAAGGGGGAAACTGAACAATCCAACTTAAACAGACACAACAAAAAACAAATTACATGCAATAGTACAAAAGAAGAAAACCACTGACAGAGTCAGAATACAACCTGACACCCTGCTAGTTAGGGTGGTGGTAGGAGTCTAGATAAAATGGTCTTATTGAAGTGGTGATCCTGTGAAAAAGATCTGGAAGCTCTTGTCTTCTGGAAACAGGTAAGGGCTGCCGGTTCTGTCCCAAAGCCCAGATTATATCCAGGTGGCGATGCTTAGCTCCTCCCCCCTGGGTGGAGCATCTCACAATGGGCTGATACTATTCTGAGTCATGCAGTGGGTTCTTGATTACCCAATAAATAGAAATGGCTCCTGGAGGGAGTTGTCTCTGAGTCATGTGGCAAGGCATTGTTGGGCCCATTAACAGGAGATGAGGAAAAAACAATGCCCCTCCTGGTTTCAGCAGCTCTTGAGGATGGGAATAGAATGCATCTTTATATTGTAACCTAGGACACTCAGTAACAAGTGTCTTACTCATAGTACCTTGCCTGTCTGTGAAGCACTGATTTGAGAGTTTAGTGGAAGCTTTTGGGAGCCAGTGCCACTCACCAGTTGTTTTCAGTTCAGGTTTTCAGGTTTTTCTGCATTTCTCAAATCTGCCTCTGTTATTTTTCATTTCTCGTGCCAAAATTGCTAATTCTTCACATGGGCCACAGGGACCATAGGCATTAGACAATATGAGACCCTCCGCAATACAGTATGATAGAACTTTATGATTTGAAAATGTCTAACTTCTGATGAATATGTATCTTACCAGGTAGACTTGTTTTCTTAATGTCACGTTAACTCATTTCTTCATGTTGAAATTTATAAAGAAATCCAGATTTTTGTTGTTATTTTAGATTTTAAATCGCTTTGATGCCATTGGACATTTTTTAACTTACCTAGTATTCACTGAGGACAAATTTCTATCTCATCAACTGAAATAACTGTTACAAGATTTTTATTTCTGTGAAGAGTCTTGAAATAGCAGCAGATCCCTCATGGATGAATAACTGTTCTAAAAAATGCAACAATATGAAATTACTGTTTTGTCTTTCATCATGTACAGTGAAGACTGGCAAATGTCAGGATCAGGGTCAATGTCGGGAACAGGTTCAGATTCTGAATCGGAGGAAGACAGGGAGAAAAGCAGCTGTGAGGAGAGTGAATCTGACTATGAGCCAAAAAACAAGGTCAAAAGCCGTAAACCTCCAACCAGGTAAGAAGTTGGGCATTTGAATGCTCTATTTTAAACTATTTCTAAAAAGCAATTGAGTATTTACTACTACTATGCATGAGACTGAAAATGGTAGTACTTACTGAGGAAAAAAATAGGGTTTTTTTTAATATACATAATATGATAATATATTAATGCTTTCTAGTGACTATCTTTTCCTGTCTGCTTTAAATGAGAGTAATTGCGCATTCATTAAATACTTGTATTCAGAAAACAATGCAGAAAATTAATTGTTGCCTCCATTGAAACATCATTGTTGTGTCATACATTATTGTCTTATTGTCTAATTGTGAAGAATTAAGCCCAAAAGTGGGAAAAAGAATGCAGGACCAAAAAAGAGGCAACTTGATTCTTCAGAGGATGATGATGAGGAGGAGGAGGATGATGATTATGATAAGAGGGGATCTCGTCGTCAGGCGACAGTCAACATTAGTTACAAGGAAGCTGAAGAAACCAAGACAGATTCTGATGATTTGCTAGAAGTTTGTGGAGAAGACGTTCCACAACCTGAAGAAGATGAATTTGAAACTATAGAGAAATTTATGGATAGTCGAGTTGGCCGTAAAGGAGGTATATTTTTTTAAGTGTTTTTAAAGTCCTTGTTAAGATCATGGTGCAACTTCAACGCATATTCTCATCTATAGGTTAAAAAGCAATTGTTTTAAAGTTACAAAGAAGTCATACTGTTGCACCTTTTATATTCGTAAGAATGCTTCTATTCCTTTCTAAGTATTGTAGAATACAGAAAAATTGCATACCTGAGTAGAATATAAAAATTAGGTGGAAGATAACTCTATATTGCATGAATGCATGCCATGTTATTATGACACTGTACAGTTCAGTGGTCTTGATCAGTACAAATTATTATGTATGTGGAGAAAGTAGACTACATGGGAGAGCTGACTAGTAGTTTGAACATAGAAAGACAGTGTTGGTAAGGCTGAACCACTGAAATAATGATTTCAGGTACTGCTGTACAAATACAGAACAATGTGTGGAATGGCTACCAAAAATACATCTAAAATTGCAATGGTATCTAGAATTCTGCCTTGTATTTGAGTCTGCAGGTTAAAATCTTAGACTCATAGAATGGGTTTGGTTGGAAGGGACCTTAAAGATCAGCTAATTCTAACTCCTCTGCCATTGGCAGGTATACATTTCACTACACCAGTTTGGTCAAAGACACATCCAACCTGGTCCTGAATACTTACTTCCTGGCATGGTGAATCAACAGCTTCTCTGGGTGTAGCCAGGCAACTAGTTATGGTGCCTCACCCCCCTCTTAGCAAAGAATTCTTCCTAATACCTAATCTAAGTCTCCTTCCGTTTAAAGTCATTACCTCTTGTCCTACTACTATGTGCCCTTGTCTAAAGTCCCTCTCCAGCCTTCTTATAGCCTCCTTTAGGTACTAGAAGGTGCTGCAAAGTCTCCCCAGAGGCTTCTCTTCTCCTGGCGTAACAGCCTCAACTGTCAGCCTGTTTTCATACCATAGCTGTTCCAGCCCACTTTACCTTGTTGGTGGCCTCCTCAGGATGTACTCAAGAAAGCCCACATCCTTGTTACAGTGGGGAGACCCCAGACCCTGGGGTCTTTCTTTTTTCTCTTTTTTGAAAATGAAGTTTATATTTTTCATTTTCCAGTTAGTGTGAACTTCCCTGCCCCATGATCTCAAAGGTTATGGTTGTGGCTTAGCTATTTCATCTGCCAGTTCCCTGTAGATGTATCTTATCTGGTCCCATGCACTTGAAACTTCTCAAACCTGATATTTTCCTGGAGTGGGTGATTCCTCCTTCTCTCATTCCCTCCCTGCCTTTGCTTTCTCTGGTGTGGCTTAGTCCCTTGCCTAGTGAAGACTGAGGCAAAGCAGTTGTCGTGTATCTCAGCCTGCTCTTTGTCCCAAGTAACCAGTTCTCCCATACTACTCTTAAATATCTAAACAAACACATGAAAAAGCCCCACCCAAATGCTGAGCCCTTACACTGCAGGGCTACCTTTCTCCATTGGTTATACGTACTGTCTTAAATGATTGACCCTTGTCAGAATTAGTACTCTTCTCTCAAATTCCCTCTTCCATGCTGTCCCATATCCTCTTCCAGTATATGTTGTTACTGCTGTAGTCAAAGTCTTAAGAACAAAGCTTCTTTCATTCTTCCAGCACAGATGATATTGCTACTTTTTTGGCATTGCCTCTCTGGGCAGAGTTTATCTGCCCCAGCAGCTTGCTGGTCTCATTTCCTTTTCAACACTGCTGAGATTAGCTCACTTGGTTAGAGGTGGATGGTAATAATGCCAGGGTTTTGAGTTTGATCCCTATACCAGCTGAAGAGTTGGACTCCATGATCCTTGTGGGTCCCTCCCAGCTCAGAATATTCTGTGATTCTGTACCCTGTCCTCACCAAAATGAGCCCGTTACCTGCTGCTAATGTGCTGCAGCTACAACACAGTCTGTGCTTAATCTGTACTTTATAATTTTTACCTTGTAAGATAATGGAGGCCGGACAAACAACAAACTTGTTTAGGAAGAAGGAGATTTATAGTGTCCCTGTTTGTAGTTTTTTATGTCTTGAGGCTGATCAGACATAACATCAGATGTCTTTTTTATGCTCAGAGATAAGACTAGTGTAACAGAAGATGACAAGCGTTATTAGTGTGGAGCATTCCCTATTGACTGCTTTAAAAACCAGGAATACAAATAAAATTTTCATGAGGAAAGATAAGGTATTGCAGGGTAGGTGTAGACGTTTTGGTTGCTCTTTTATTCTCTTGACTACTTGTGCATATCTTAATGTATGTACATCATAATCTTTCAAATAATAGTAATGACATGAGTGCAGTAGACACTGGTCAAGTATATGCTCATCTAAAATTACCACCAATTACTTTGCTACATTTTTAACTGGTTAACTTATGACAATGCACACTTACTCAAGGCATATGATGTGGTTTCTTTCTCAGCCACAGGTGCTGCAACCACAATATATGCAGTTGAGGCCGACGGTGACCCAAATGCTGGGTTTGAAAAATCAAAGGAGCCGGCAGAAGTACAGTATCTTATTAAATGGAAAGGTTGGTCGCACATCCACAACACTTGGGAAACTGAGGAAACACTGAAGCAACAAAATGTTAAAGGAATGAAGAAACTGGACAATTACAAGAAAAAGGATCAGGAAACAAAACGATGGTGAATATATTTTTTTAATCAATTAATATATTTTTAAATTATTTTGAAACACTGTAGGTATTCTGTTGTGTTTCTGAGACCTGTTACCTGGTTTTGAGAAGGTAACAGGTTTTTGTCTTTTTGGGAAGATGACAACTTTGAAAGCCAAAGCCCCTTTAATATGTTCCAGTAACATAATTCTCTGAATCTGGTGTGTGTGTGTTTGTGTATGTGTCTGTATGGTGTGTATGTGTCTGTATGGAGTTTGAACAAGGTGGGTAGTATTTAAAAATGAATAATAAATTGTAGCTTTTGGTAATTTTTCCATTATACTTTGATTGGTGTTCTTCAAGAATTGCTTAAGGATCAATGTTTTCTTGGTGCATTAGCCATTTCAGGTGACTTTGCAGAATTCAGTTTTCTTTGCTGAAACCTGAGGTTGAAGCTTGAGAATAAAAACCATGAAGAAATACATGCATTTTAAAGTCATCTCTTTGGTGTCCAGTTTTATTAGTATGTTTAATATAATCAATGAATGTTGGTGGGATTTTTAGCAACTAATCATTAGATGGATTCTTACAGAGTGAGCCACCCTGAGTGCTGTTCCATGAAAATAACCTGTAAAGTGTACTGCTTATCTGGAGACATAGCTACTACAGCTATCAGTTGTACTAGTCAAGCAACTAATGGAGAATACTAATTTTCAGCGATAAGTATTTTCAGTCATTAATGGTGAGGCACTTAGGCCAGACACAGCCATTTTTTAGTAGGGATTTTTAAGTTGTTCCTTCAAAAAAACTTTCCAGGGAAGATTCATGGGATGATTACATTCAGAGCTGTAGAGTTGCTGAATTTTCTTAGTTTTAGAAGTATATGGTGTAATAAGTGTTGTGAATTAATTCCTGCTCCAGGCTGAAAAACGCTTCTCCAGAAGATGTGGAATATTACAACTGCCAGCAGGAGCTTACAGATGATCTACATAAACAATACCAGATAGTGGAAAGAATAATTGGTATGTTACAAACTTGTGGACAGAAATCAACGTCAGAGATTCTGTATGTTCTCAATGCTCTTGTATTTATAGTTAAGAAATGTAAAATATTGATACCACAAAATTTTAATCCAAAACAAAACTTCAGGTAAAGAGAAGAGCTGTCAGGCTGTCTGTATGGGTCTAGCTTATGTTGTATTATTATGTAAAATGAATGTTTTCCTACAGTACAGAAGTAAAATGCTGATCAGAATTCTGATGCATTTTGCAGCTCATTCAAATCAGAAATCAGCTGCTGGTTATCCAGACTACTATTGTAAGTGGCAGGGTCTGCCTTATTCTGAATGTAGCTGGGAAGATGGAGCTCTCATTGCCAAAAAGTTTCAGGCACGCATTGATGAATACTTCAGCAGAAATCAATCCAAGACCACTCCCTTTAAAGATTGCAAGGTGAGTAGGTAACTTGCAATGGATTTATAATCAGTTGTACTGGGTCTGACTAGGATAGGGTTAATTTTCTTCATAGCAGCCTCTGCAGTCTGTGGTTTATTTTTGTGACCTAAATGGTTTTGGTAACACATATTGGCTGTTACTGAACAGTGCTTGCACAGTGCCTTCTCTGTGTCCTATGTAGTCATTCCCCACCATGAGTAGGTTAGGAGGGAGCACACTAGTAACAACTGAACTACCTGCTGACCAAAGAGGTGCTTGGTTCCGTTTAATGTCTTACTCAATAAATTAGGTGGGCTGAGCAGGGGCTGCCTGTTGCCTGGAGATTTGTTTGTCATCAGTCTGCTGGTGAATTGATGTATGGCTCATTCTGTCCCTTGTGGGATTTTTTTTCTGTGTGTTTTTTGTTTTGATTGGGTGGGTATTTTTCCTTCACCCAGTAGACTCCTTATTTTGACCCACAATTTTTTTCTCACTTTTTACCTCTTCATCTCTCTCTCTTGTCCCTCTAGGGTGGTAAGTGAGTAAGCAGTTGGGTGGCAGCTTGGCTCCTGGCCAAGTTCAAGCTACCACGTCAGTTGCAATAGTAAAAATGTGATTTTTTTTTTAAATCTACATATCAAATAGACATTATGAGTTTTTTTGAAAGTTTTTTCAGAATACCAGTAATGATGTATAGTAGGATGTATGGACAATAGCACTACTGAGAATAGGTTTTGTAGATGCCAGTCCCCTGCATTTTTACTAGCATTCAGAAATGGATTTGTTCAGTATTGTAGTTTATTTTAAAAGAAAACTTTGAGTGAGTTAATGTCATTCATGTTGTGACATTTAGGTTGGCAATCAAACTAGTTTCAATTTGCTAATTACTTGGTGGTTTTATATGGTCTGGCTTACATTGATAGATAAAAACTAGAGTTGATGAGCTAGTAAATACCTCCTGTTACTTTTTCTATAGGAAGATCTTTTGGTAATTTCAGTTACAGTTCAATCATTGACCGATGATCAATTTGCTTTTCACAGGTTCTAAAACAAAGGCCACGATTTGTTGCACTAAAAAAACAACCGTCTTACATTGGAGGACACGAAAGTTTAGAGTTAAGAGATTATCAGTTAAATGGGTTGAATTGGCTTGCTCACTCATGGTGCAAGTAAGGACTCTCAATTTTGTTTGTAAATTGCAAGCATTTGTAACATACTGAAATAGTTTTTTCTCTTGGGTGGGGTTTTTTTGAAGTTGGAAACTTTCATACTGTAAGCTCAAAACAGAGATCTGAAGGGACTGGTTTTGCTCTAAGTAGTACCAAAAATATCATTTTATGGCCATTCTGAACAAAAAGCAGCTAAGATGTGTCATTACTTTGCTTTTAGTTTCAATGGAATAAGTAATATTTTTAAAATAACCAACAGACTTAAAACAGTAAAATGAGAAAAGCCAAACAAACATTTATGGAATGTCAATATTACTGTTAAAATTTAAAAATTAGACTCAGGAGAACTATTTGCAACCTTTTTGTTAATTCAGGGGGGTAGGAGGAATTGGAAATCTTTGGCTTGAAAAACAATGTAAATAAATGTCTTCAAAATGTGTAGTAGTAAAATCTTGAAAACTGTTATGAGTGGATTTTATATTCAAAAGATAATGATTTCTTTTAATCCAAACCTTCCCCATCTCCACACATCCCCTAAATAGTTTTGTTTCCTTTTTTTTTCTTCTTTTTTTTTTTAGAGGGAACAGCTGTATTCTTGCAGATGAAATGGGTCTAGGTAAAACAATACAAACAATTTCTTTTCTGAACTATCTGTTTCACGAACATCAATTGTATGGGCCTTTCTTGTTGGTTGTGCCACTTTCTACCTTGACATCTTGGCAAAGAGAGATTCAAACCTGGGCTCCTCAGATGAATGCTGTAGTTTACTTAGGAGATATAACTAGTAGAAATATGGTGAGTATTTCTCCTTGTCATTGGAAAGTCTTGTTCGTAAACAAGACATACTTAATATTTTTATCATCTGCATATCTCAGATTTTTTGGTTGGGACTGAGGAAATATTTGCAGAAGCCGTATGTCTTTAAAATGTGAATTGAAGACTTGAATTTTGATCTCAGTAAATGTGTGTGAGAAGTTTCCTTTCTACTTAATAGTGGACAGAATTAAGAATTTTGCATCTGAAAACCAGTTATCTTCTCCCATGTGATTATTTAGGTGGATATAGTGAAAATAAGTATATAAGAAAGCCAGTCATGGTCTTACTTTATTTCCTGAAAGGTTGTTGGTTTGTTAATGTTATTAATCCTACCTGTTAAAGTAAAAAGTTCTTGTCTGTTATAAATGTGTATGTGTGTGTGTGTATATATATATATATAGTGTGCATATGCGTGTGTACATATTCATGTATAAAATGTGTATATATTCATATGTATATATATTTATATGTTATATACATATTAATATTATATATATGTGTGTTGTCCTTCTGTTCCATTATCATATTGTTTTATGCTAGTAAATATCTACATTGTTGCAGTATTTCAGTTGATTCCAGTCAGCAAGACCTTTTTACTGGAGCTTATAGTTTACCTGTTTCTTTTTGTAGATAAGAACTCATGAATGGATGCATCCACAGACCAAACGATTGAAATTTAACATACTCTTAACAACATATGAAATTTTGCTAAAGGATAAGGTAATTGCCCTTCTTTGGGGAGGCAAAAATAATTTCCCCAGTATAGAATAAATCTGCTTAGACTTGCATATATTTGATTTATGGCCCATTAAATTAATGGAGAGTCTGATAGTTGTGCTGCAACAGTGTGTAGTTTGGGGTTTTGGTTTTTGTTTCTTGGGAGTCTTTTCTTATTTTAAGCAATTCTGGATTTTACATACATGTGGTGAGGCTTTCAGCCTTTTCCCATTTTATGAGGTGGGTAACACTTAATTTTCTTCAGTTTTCTTGAGAGTCTCATTGCTGTAATGATCTCCTCTCAGCTTCTTGCTCTGCTTCTTTGCAGACCACCATCAAGGAACTGAAGCAGAACCTAACAGAACCTTAATCCCAAATTTGATACAAAACTAGGAAATCCCAAATAATTTTTCTGTGATATTCTGCATATGTATGTGCACATGTATTAATACTGTCTCTGAAGTGATAGCACACAGAGTTATTGTTAATACTGCTAACAGTATGTGGAAATTGATACAGTTATTAAAGAAGCACTTGACTTTGTTTACTTCATTGTTTGTATGGGAAGAAGTCAATAATGATTTTTTTTTCCTGCCATGTAAAAAAATGTGGGTCAGAATTCTGGGCATTTTTTAAAATAAGAAATTGAATTTATGTTTTCTTAGGATGACTACACAGCTTTTCATTGAACCTGAAAATGTAAAAGCCATAATTAGTACTAAAAACATATAGCTGTTATTTTATTGAAATAAACCAAGAAGTGACCGGGTTGATAGCTTGTTTATATTATTTGGAAAATAATGTAATTTGTTGATTTCAATAATGTTTTTCCCCTTCTCCATTTCCTTTTCAAGTCATTCCTTGGTGGTCTGAATTGGGCATTCATAGGAGTTGATGAAGCTCATCGTTTAAAAAATGATGACTCTCTTCTGTACAAAACTTTAATAGACTTTAGGTCTAACCATCGTCTTCTTATTACTGGAACACCTCTGCAAAACTCTCTCAAAGAGCTTTGGTCTTTACTCCACTTCATCATGCCAGAAAAGTAAGATTTTTTTGTTAAGTTTTTTATTGTGAAGTAGTGTAGTGATGTAAGAATCAGTAGAAATAGGGAATTGTACTGAAAGATAGCTTAAATATCCTGCATAAAGTATCTTTTGATGCTGCTTTAGGGAAGTAATGCTGGTAGCAGATGTCACCTTTTCCCATTTTAACAGTGTGCTAAAATGATGGATTGATGTGTGGGTCAGAACCTGGGGAAAAGGCTTCATCTTCACCTAAGAGAAAAACCATATAGGTTTGCTCTGGGGGAAGAAGAATGAAATTCTTCATATGTTAATACTATTGATGAAAACAAATTTGTGTCAAGATGCCAAATATACTGTAATTCAATCAGCTAGCTGGTTTTCCTTTGTGTTTTGAATACAGTAAACTTATTGCATTGACCTGATTGTGTACTGACTTGTTTAAACCTAAGGTAAACTAGAGGTCGTGTGTGAAAGCACATGTTCCTGTTAGACATCTTGTTAAATCCCAAGCACCATAGCTCTGTTTAAATTGAGCTATGGATTATACAGAACATTACAAGCAAAGCCACTTAGGTTGGGTAGCCATTATTCATTTGTTTGATCATAAACTCCATTCTCCAAGTCTATTAGTACCGACAATAGCTACACATTAGCTAGACCATACAAGCTGCAAGACATATTTTAAGTCTGTTCTTATTCTCTTGCACACCCTCTGGATATGGAGCTGGCTTTTTATGCTGTCTTGATAAAATATAATAATGGACTTTTCTGCAACCATCAAGACAAGTGTCCTTGCAGAAAAACATTGCATTTCCATTGTGGATCAGAAGTTTTCATTCTGTAGACATTTTTGGAAAATTCCATTCTTCTATTTACAGGCACAGTATCTGGGATTTCTTGGGAGGTGAAAATTCAGAAATGCGATTAAACAGAAGGGAGTGGGGAAGAAATCTGAATGTATATGTGTTTTTGTGGTATATGTTCTGTGTCAGTGTTACCTATCTTCCTGAATTTTGCTTCATCAGGGTGTTCACAGTGTGTCATTATTTTGCGCTTATACTTCTTTATGTTAAAGGTTTTCTTCATGGGAAGAATTTGAAGAGGAGCATGGTAAAGGGAGAGAGTGTGGTTATGCAAGTCTTCACAAAGAACTTGAACCATTTCTGCTGAGAAGAGTTAAAAAAGATGTAGAAAAGTCCTTACCTGCTAAAGTTGAGCAAATTCTGAGGATGGAAATGAGTGCATTGCAGAAGCAATACTACAAGTATGTACCACCTCTTTGTATATTCTGCTGTTTCAGTGATTATACCTATGTACAACTTACTGAATTGCAGTGATTTGTATACTGCATGGAAGTTGGGGCTTTGATAGAGTTTCACAGCAATAAAATTCTGTGAAGCAAGGGCTCAGGAATTGCATTGGTCTAATGTCTGTCTGTGTAGTTTCTTTTGTTTGGTATATTGATATACTCTTCTGGGAGATGCTTTTAATCTTTAGCTTGTTCGTATTTTGACAGCTACATCTGTCTTGCTTCCACATACAGTTAGAAGTTACTAATATTGTACATTTTATTTCATAGGTGGATTTTAACCAGGAATTATAAAGCCCTTAGCAAAGGATCAAAAGGCAGTACCTCAGGCTTTTTGAACATCATGATGGAACTCAAGAAGTGTTGCAACCATTGCTACCTCATTAAACCGCCAGATGATAATGAATTCTATAATAAACAGGAGGCCTTACAGGTAGTATCACTTTTTTTAAAAAAAAAAAAAAAAAAGAGAGAGATTTTACATCGTTAGTTTTCACAGAATTTTATGATTTCTTGGCAGTTCATTACTTCTCATTGAAGTATATTAAGGAAAAACAGGTTTTCCATTAAATGTGCATCCTGTGTTTTTACATTGGAGTATGTTTTGATTCTTAATTGGAATTGAATAATTGACAGAGAATTGAGTAAATAAATATGCCCAGATTTAATTACACACTATTGTATGGATATTTTAAATTGTAAAATTCTTCAGGAATGTCATAAATTGCCTTTTATTTTTCTGCCCACAGTAATAGAAAGAAAGGCAAACCTCAGATGGATGTCCAACATACCCCAGTGTGTATTAGTGTTGAGATTAATTGATTTTGTAATGTGTGTTTCTTGGTTTTTGTAGCATTTAATACGTAGCAGTGGGAAGCTGATCCTTCTTGACAAGCTACTGATTCGTCTGCGAGAACGTGGCAACAGAGTCCTAATTTTCTCACAGATGGTAAGGATGCTGGACATCCTTGCAGAATATCTGAAATATCGTCAATTTCCATTTCAGGTAAGAAACTTGCTGGTGATAGCAGCTAAGAAGCTTTGATCTTGAATATGAATTTTTTTTTCTTTACTGTGAGGGTGTCAAAGCACTGGAACAGGTTTTCCAGAGGTTATGAAATTTCTGTTTCTTGTTGAGGTACAAAAGCTACTTGAACATGACCTTGGGCAGCATGATTTAGCTGTCCCTGCCTGAGTAGGGAATTTAGACAAGATGACTCTCAGCAGTCCCTTTGAGCTTTGTTTGTGATTATGTAGCCTTTACCCCTTTGATTAAAAAAAAAAAAAGGAGGAGAATGTCTTCTTTTTCCAGGACGGGACTGGCTCTGTGATGAATGTTATTTTGAAGTGAAACAGATGAATTAAAAATTATGTGAGCTGTTTATTTACTTTTTTTCCCCTTCAGGTAATAGTTTGGCAGCTGGCAATTGAAATTGCTCTGATGTTGAGTACAGTATAAAATTACTTTTTAACTGTAGTTCTCAATCTCTCTAGAGACTTGATGGATCAATAAAAGGGGAATTGAGGAAACAAGCACTGGATCATTTTAATGCAGAAGGATCAGAGGTAAAGTTTTTTTTCCCTGGGGGTCTGTCTTGTTTTTTCCCAAGTACCAAAAGACATTGCACAAAAAAGGAGTGAAGAAAAAAGTGAGGAATATATCAGTAAGGTTGGAAATTCATTGCTACTGCCTAGAGTATAAGGTTTATGTAATATTTTTTTAAGATGTTAAGTAGATAACACATAAATTAGGAAAGTGGTAGCTGATTGCTTTATAAATGCTGCAGAATTTTAACCCCAGCTTTGTTTCCCTGTAGAAATTAGTAATATTTACAAAAGTAGTGAACTTAAGCAGTTAGTATCCAAAAGTCCTTTGGCAATGGGCAGAACTAACTTCATATATCCTTGCACAAACAATCATGTTTTACTTGTTTCAAATACCATTCCCGTTGTCTTCATTTGTTGACACCTGTTACATGCCATGGAAGAAATAGTAAAGTATTGATTTCTAGCAATTCTTAGTGAGCAACCTGTGAGTAGGTAGGCATCTGTCATGATTCTTTAGATTCTGAACTGGAATATTTGTACCTTATTTAGCACTCCTATTTGGCATGTCATTCCATACCGTTGGATTGTTTTAAATCTTTTGTCCTACACTCTCAGATTTGAGGGAGAGGAGGTTGGTTGGTCATTGATTTTGGTTTAGTTTAATTTGTATTTGAAGACCGCATTTCTTAGTTGCCGCTGAGCTTGCTTCTGCTTTGTGTAGGGAGAAGGACCAAATTCCATGTTAAATACAAAAGCTAACTCTCTTTCAAATTTCCTTCTTAGACAGTGTTGACATTTTCTGAAATCTTAGCAGTAGCACTGTACTTTTTTTAAGATGAAGAAGAATTTATGCATTTGAAAAATTGAGGCAAACTCTGCATTTGTGCAGCAAAAAGAAGAAGAATGCTCTGAGTTTTATTTTTTTATTTCCTAAAATTTCGTAATATTTTTGGGTGGATTTTTTAGAGTTTTTGTGTTACTGAGCTACAGGGTACCTGAAAATCTTTAACACAATTCTCAGGACTCTTTCCTTATTGTAATGGTTGCTGTTTCCTGTAACTGTACTGAAAATTTGGTTTGGTTGGGGTTTTTTAACCTGCTTTACTTTAGTTTGGATTTCATATCTTGTTTTTCGCATGTCTCAATATCCTTCTACAGGGTCATCCTTCTCAATAAGTTTATATTGCCTACAGGGTTTTTTCTCCTTGCTGCTTATGCATTTTCATATTGTTCGTGAATATGCTGAACAGCATTGAACTTGGGAGAAGATTTTTGCTTCTGTCTCTTAATCAGTTATGTGTAGGCTCAAGTGCTTTCCCTGCTCTGACATGACTCTTTAGTCTTTCAGGGCTTGGGGCAGAGAGGGTGGGAGAGGGTTTTTGTAGCATTAAAGGCTTTGACAATAGGATTTGGTAATTTTTTGGCCAGTCTGGTTTTGTTGGGATGTCTTGCTCAGTGATCATCATCTAGGACACTGCTTCCCTTAAACCGACTTGAGAAGTCAGTAACTTTATGAAAGAAATTGGTAATAAGCATTTGCTTTATATTTAAAGATGCTTTAAGCATAGAACAATTATGGATCTGGTAGCACCACATACTGCATAAAGTATATTATGAAGTGTGTTTTCTCCTTTAGGAATAGTACTAGTACTGTATATAAAACTATTTCCTACTTTATGATTTCAGGACTTCTGCTTTTTACTGTCTACCAGAGCTGGAGGATTAGGTATCAACTTGGCATCTGCTGATACGGTGGTTATATTTGATTCTGACTGGAATCCACAGAACGATCTGCAAGCACAGGCTAGAGCACATAGAATTGGACAGAAGAAACAGGTAGACACACTCAGTTTAAGCTCCAGACCTGAAAGATAGTTCTGTACATTAGCTGTCCACCCTCAGTCTGCACCATTCAGTCCTCATGTATTTTTGAGAATAACTAATACTTTCTGCATATCTCCTGAAATGTTAGTAATGTTAATTTCTTTTTTCCTAAGTCTCCATACAGGAAGAAATAATATGGCAGCTGTGGTATTTGGGTGGGAGAGGGAGAAGAGTTGTCAACTTGTCTGTCTTACATTCATTGGTATGATGTCATTCTACAGAATAACTGCTACATCAGCCGCGTCCCCAATGCTTAAATATTCTAGTTCTCAAGATGATTTTTTCCTTCTTACTAAAGACATACAGTAACAATTACAAATATGGCATTATTGCCTCTGGCAAAGCTTGTGCCAAGTCACTGAAGTTTATAAAGAAAAGTCTAAGATGATTTCATATAAAACATTTCTGTAAAGACTGTGGTAATGTGATTAAGTTAGTATTTCATGTTTGAAACCCTTGAAAAAGTTCAGAAATCATGTAATGAAGACTGAGATTTCTGCTTTTAAAAATTTTTATTTTTTAAATACACATAGGTTAATATTTATCGACTAGTCACAAAAGGATCGGTAGAAGAAGATATTCTTGAACGAGCCAAGAAAAAGATGGTTTTAGATCATTTAGTAATTCAGAGAATGGACACTACAGGGAAAACTGTGTTACATACAGGCTCTACTCCTTCAAGGTACCTTTATGTTTGTTTCTCTGCCAACTTACTTTAAGAATATTTCAGTTGTAAATGAAAGTCAAAACAGAAGATGCCAAGTCTTTGTAGATTTTATTTGCATAATAAATGCATATCACAAATATATGAAGAGTTTATATTTAACAGTAAGAGGAATGCTTAATTGACTCATGATTATGGAAAACTTTTCCAAGTTTGTAAGTTAAAATGTTTTTCCTGAAACACCATTTATTTCAGCTCAACACCTTTTAACAAGGAGGAGTTGTCAGCAATTTTAAAGTTTGGTGCTGAGGAACTTTTTAAAGAACCTGAAGGGGAAGAACAGGAGCCTCAAGTAAGTAGTGCTTCTGGACTAGGTAGATAAAACAGCCCAAAATATGTATGAATTATTTAGTTGTAAAGAGAAACTTCTTTTTTTTACCCTCAGGAAATGGATATAGATGAAATATTGAAGAGGGCTGAAACTCGGGAAAATGAGCCAGGTCCATTAACTGTAGGAGATGAGTTGCTTTCGCAGTTCAAGGTATGGCTCTGTTCCCTCCTTCCTGCCATAATTATACTTTCCTTTTTAAACAGTACTATTTCTCTTCTATGTATCTATCTCTTGATTCTTCAGAAATAGATGCCTCAATAAGTCAACTGTATCACTTCCTAGTAAAATGTTTTTTTGCCTCTATGTGACATCTTACAATCAGTATAAACAATAGTAATATATTATGTATTTTGATAATAAAATTAGATGTATTTATGAATGTGTTAATGCTCAGAATTTAAGTTTGTGTTTTATTTGCTGTCTTTGTTATTAAGCAGCTATAGTACCATTAAATGCAATGTGTTCTTTGTGTTTCTTAACTGATCATTTCTCCAAGTTGCTTTTAGCCCCAAAGTAAACTTGGAATGTCATGTATTTTTAAGTGTTATCAGTTAAATGTATTATGTGTGCAAGAAAATAAAAATGCAGAGCATGATATATTTGTTTAGTTCAGGAGATTATTAAATAGCTCTCCTGCTAATCACTCATTCACAACATATTTTTATATCAATACTGTATGAATGTTTGATTAATTTTATATTATTATAGTTTCACATTAAATCAGGCATTAAATGTTGTTAGCCCTATTTTGAAGGAAGTTAAAAACCACATTCATACAGGTGTGAGTGGTGTGATTCTTGTTGTGTCTCTTCTTAGCCCATGCTGAAAGGAGTCTGTCTTTCCTAAATGATTAGAAGTACTTTCATTAGAGTATGTTTTATGAAACATTTTGAATTTATAAATCTAATATATATCTTATAAAACAATAGCATATATATATAGATAGATAAAATACGTAAATGTTATGTGTATAAATGCATAAAATATGGGCTCTGTAACCTTGTTTTCCTTAAATAGTAGTTGATTAGTTTTTTTTAAATTGTGTTATGTATTGACTTGATAAGAATGTATATGTTTTGATGTACAAGGTGGCCAACTTCTCCAATATGGATGAAGATGATATTGAGTTGGAGCCAGAAAGAAATTCAAGAAATTGGGAAGAAATCATTCCAGAGGTCCAGAGGCGAAGAATAGAAGAGGAGGAAAGACAAAAAGAACTTGAAGAAATATACATGCTTCCAAGAATGAGAAACTGTGCAAAACAGGTATCTCTTGGTTTTGACTGAATTATAGTTCTGTGTTGCTTTTGATGTAGTTTGTTGCTTTTGGGGTTTGGGGTTTTTTTTCTTTTTCTGAACACTTTTTTTTGACAGAGCAGGTAAAACTTGCTTATATTTGTTACTTACATAGCTTGCTTGCTCTGGAATTCCAGATTAGCTTCAATGGCAGCGAAGGGAGACGCAGTAGGAGTAGAAGATACTCTGGATCTGATAGTGACTCCATCTCAGAAAGAAAAAGGCCAAAAAAACGTGGAAGACCACGAACTATTCCTCGAGAAAATATTAAAGGATTTAGTGATGCAGAGATAAGGCGGTAAGATATGGGAGGACATACATATTTAAAGGAACAAGAAATTACGATTATTTTTATTAATAATAATATTATCATCAGTCTGGAAACTACAGCTGGTGATCTTTTTATTCCAGACATTTATAGTTTTTACCTTGTGGTGCTGACATAGTGAAGAATCTGAACCCATTTTAATGAGGTGTAAAATTAGGTTTTAAAAATGTGTATGATTGGTTTAAATTTTTTAGTTCCTGCAGCCTATGAAGACAGTAATTTCACTGAATAATGACTGACAGTGATTTTACAAGGGGGGCTTTTCTTTTAAAAATAAACAAGCAAAATAATCTGGTTTCCATCAATTTATCTAAAACTTGCAGTGTTCAAAGACTATGTTACATCTCTTTGATGACAAATGAAAGTTTGATTGGATTTTGTTTTCATTTTAAACTTCTTGGCACAATAATTGAATTGTTACATCCTGCTTTTTTAAAACTAAGACAATATAAAATCCTATTTGAAACTTGTATTATCATTGATCCCTTCCGTATATGCTAAATATTTGCTGAAGTATTGTTTTGGTAGGAGGAGGAGGAATTCTTTTGGTTAGCATTTTTGGGTTTGTGAAATGCTACTTTGCTTCTGAAATTGAAGTATGCATGTTTCCCTGAATTGCTGTAAAGTCTTCAGAGTATTTTTTTTAGAGGAATAACTTCAAAGATCCTTTTTGGCTTTCTATCTCATCTAACAGCAAGGCAAATTGGTACTTTTTTAAAGACTATTCTTGTGCGTGAACAAGCAGTTTTGTCGTTGAGGAAGTTTTCTTTCTTCTTCTTCTTCTTCTTCTTCTTTTTTTTAATTTTTTAAAAATTATTTCTATTTAATTTCCTTTCTTATTCAAGTATTTCCAGTTTCCATTGCTTAGATATTTGAACAGAGAGTATTTTTCATGTAATTTTTGTAAATCTTCGAGTTACCTGTTGGAGAATGCTCTTTTTAGTAACCATACATAACATGATATCTGAAATCTTCATTTACTGTAAATCCACATTCAGTTTTCATTTTTAGATACGTACAGCTGCGGAATCCTCAGTCTTGTGAAATTAATAAAGTTATTTCGGAAATAAATTATATCTTCTATTGTTTTATTTATATCAGTTCTTAAACCCATAAAACTGATTTTATTTGAGTTATCTGAATATATGAAGCTGCTTTACTTTTTTTCTCCCCATTGTCCACATAGTATTATACTAAGATTAACAATTGTATCAATGCAACTTTAAAACAAATGTTACTTGTTAAGCATATATTTAAATGGTAACATTATTTTCTGTTACTAGGTTTATCAAGAGTTACAAGAAATTTGGTGGCCCTCTTGAGAGGTAAAGTTGTTTGATTATTATTTGTGTGGCAGCTTGGAATCTCTTTTTTTATAGACATTAGAATGTACCATGAAACTTTAGGCAGTAGGGGAAATACATCATCTTGAATATAGAGTGACTTTAGTGTAGTATCTTCCTTTTCTTCATGTATGGTATGTGTGCAGACAGCCACACAACAGACTTTGCCATTTGGAGGAGCACTTCCTTTATATGTATCTGCTGACTTGTTTACTCTTCATTGGTGATAATCATTCACTTGTCATGTTTGATAAGTCTGTTGAAAGCCTATCAGTTTATCCACTCTGTCAGAGTTAGTTTTGCATTTTACATATTGTCAATTGTCATTTTTAAGTTTCTCTCATTATTCCTATTTTAAGAAAAACTTCCCATCTTTAAAAATATTAATCCTTAGAAATATTTGTAGTGCATATGATCATATGATACATATATGTATGTATGATTTAATGATTCGTTTTCTCTTCTAAAGAAATGTGCAACAATTTACCACTAGGGTTAGGGTTCTTACAGTTCTTGTTTTATTGTCCTCATATCTCAGTAATGTAGAGGTTTTTCTCTTGGATTGAAATTGTACACCAAACAGAAACCACAGCTGACTGCTAACTTATGTGATCATATTATTTTGTTTTCAAGTCTAAGGAATCATTTACAACTGCCAAATTTCCAGAGTTACAAAAATTAGTCTTTTTTTTTATTACAGGTTAGATGCTGTAGCTAGAGATGCTGAGCTTGTTGATAAATCAGAGACAGACCTCAGACGTTTGGGAGAGCTTGTACATAATGGATGCATTAAAGCCTTAAAGGACAGTTCATCTGGACAAGAAAGAGCAGGTACAATATTCAGGGGGCTTGAGAGGACAGTGAAAAATGACAAGAAAAATTAGTTACTCTTGCACTCTGATTATAACAAAAAACAGGTTTTTTTGGGAAATACAAACAAAAATGTTAGGGTGCATACTGGATAATTTAAATAAACCCAGAGTTATAGTAAGGTGACTTTTTCCCCTTTCTGTGTGACTTACCAGTGAAAAATGAAATAGATTTTTGATTTGCTGTGAAATTTAGATGTACTCCAGTTATATAGGGACTTTTCAATTCTGAAGCATTTAATTCAAGCATTTTGTCAAGAAAAGGTGATGTGATATAATTGTTTTCTGTATGTTTTTCTGATGTTATTTGTAGTAGTAAATATTTTAATAGCATTGTCATTTATTTTAAGGAGGTAGACTTGGGAAGGTTAAAGGCCCAACATTCCGAATCTCAGGAGTGCAAGTAAATGCAAAGTTAGTCATCTCTCATGAAGAAGAGTTGGCACCATTGCACAAATCCATTCCTTCAGATCCAGAAGAAAGAAAAAGGTACTGATTTTTGCCTATTTTTAAGGGAGTAGTAATGCAGAAAACTTCTCAAGTTTTTTTTTTGGGGGGGTTTTTTTTTTGGTTTTTTGCAACTTTGATTCAAACACTCTATTAAAAGCATTGTCCCTCTATTCCTCTATTCCCTTGAAGAACTGGCAGCAGCAACCTGCTCCACGGCTGTACTTTGTTTTTTCTTCCTTTGCCACAGAAGCCAGTAAGAACTTTAATTTGTCAATTGTATTCCCTATGAACTGTGTTCAATTACTAATAATAATTTGGACTAGAATTCAGGCTTGAGGAGGAGCTAAATATGTCACCTCTGCTTGAGAGGAGTATCAAAGTGCAGCAGTAGTTGTTCCTACCCTCTAAACTTGCCGCCTTGTGTATTGCAGTTCCTAAACTACCCACTTAGTTAGAACACTTGGATGTTAATTTTTGCTTTTATTCTTGGCTAGCCAATCCTATCACAAAGCTCATGGCTACAGACAGATATCTGTTCTTCATATTTTAGTCTTAATCAGCTTTAAAACACATTCCAGTGCTGATTTCAGTACCTGTTTTATAGAAATAGTAAGAAAATATTATTATAAATATTTTGATTAATTTCTTAAATTTACCAGCATCTCAGCAGAGAAAATGAATCTAGTTATATTACCTTCAGTATGTTCTCTTTTCCCTCGCTAAGTTTCAGATGTAAAAATCATGTATTTTTCTTTCAAATGTATTTCTTCTAGATATGTCATCCCATGCCACACTAAGGCTGCTCATTTTGATATAGACTGGGGTAAGGAAGATGACTCCAATTTGTTGATAGGCATCTATGAATATGGTTATGGCAGCTGGGAAATGATAAAAATGGATCCTGATCTCAGTTTGACACAGAAGGTATGTCGTCTACAATAGTTTATCAAGGACTGTTTGCTTAGGTATTCATGCTGCTAAGTAGTGTTACTGAAAGAACTTATTTTATGATAAATGAAATTGCAAAAATATTATATGTCAGTTGTACTTCATACATAATTCATATCCTTCCCATAGTATAGTACTAGATTTTGGGGTCTTGAGTATTTATTTTGAAGCATGCATTCTTGCAGTCAGTGTGTGTTTCCATATTCTCATGTGGTTGGTTCTATGTAATTTGATTTTTTTCAGTCTTTTCTTTCTTTACTTCAGATGTTCTGCTTTTGTTTCTCCATCCCTGCTTAATCCCCAGGTTCTTCACCTGAAGCTGTCTTCCACTCCCAACATTGAGAGTAGCTATACTAGAATTAGTGCAGTAACTTCTTAGCAATAGTGAGCAGCAGATACTGAGGAAAAGTCTGGGGTGAGGTAAACTTTGTGACAACGACAACAACCTATAGCTTTGGGATTTGAGAAGACAGGTTTGTGTCCAAATTTGCTTAGTAATGATTCCTACACCTGCTTTTCATTAATTTGTCTGGCTTTTGAAACCATGTATTTGTGTTCTTGGCAGCTGCATTTAGAAGATTAATGAGTCAGAGGCAGGAGTTCTGTGACTGACTGGTACAGGTGCCCATAATTTCTTAGATGAAACATCAGAGTGGAGACAGAAATATGAGGCTTGTTTCTTGAGCTAGTTTTAAACTCTGAGGCAATTTCCAAGACTCTGCATTGGTTACTTGCATTGGTTTCATTGGAGAGAAATGAAAACTTACATGAAATTGTCCTTCGCTTTAAACATTCTGATATATTTACTGGGTATAGTTGCAATGGATTGTTTACCATGTCCTTTTGCACAGCTTTTTCTGTTCTGTGTGCTCCAGGCTACCATCTGAAGTTGATAATTTGTACTCACAGCTGTGATGCTACCCTTTTCTCCTCAGATTTTGCCTGATGATCCAGATAAGAAACCCCAGGCAAAGCAGTTACAGACCCGTGCGGACTACCTCATTAAATTACTGAATAAAGACCTTGCAAGGAAGGAAGCACAAAGGCTTGCTGGAGCAGTAAGTAAAATGGGGCATTCATTAATAAGGTAAAACAGTATGCTTATTGGCATGTCACCTGATCCTTTTCATTTTTCAGTTCCACACTTTCTATTTGTATACTATTACTATGTTCCTAATTTTAGAACATAAGACAAACTCAGGATATTAATTGCAAGTGTCATATTGTATTAGTCTCTTATTATTTGTGTGTATTCTCTACTGTTGCACTAAGCTCTGTCTCCAGTCCTGAGTAAAGTGTTGGTCATTAGTGGCAATAAATAAAATAAAAGGAGCCCTCTCTTTGATGTAAAACCAAATCTTACTTTGCAAATATGGTGCAAGGATGCCTGTCAGTTGACATGATTAAAGAGATCAATTTATATTCAGGGCAATTCAAAGAGGCGGAAAACAAGAACTAAGAAGAATAAGGTGTTAAAGCCTGCAAAATTAAAAGAAGAAATAAAAAGTGATTCTTCACCACAACCCTCAGAAAAATCTGATGAAGATGATGATGAGAATAACAAGGTGAGTATCTTTCACACAGTAAAGATACTTACCATACATTCAGTTCTTCCTGTTAGTATCAATTTGTATTTCATCTTCTGCCTGGTTTAGTAAAATTATAACACCTGAATGTCATTCTTTTCCCGTGGCCACTACAACTGATGTTGCATCAGTACAAGCACATGGAAGACTGTATCTATTTTGGTTTAATGATAAATAAATATGGAATTATGAGTTTTCCAAATAGTTAATAAAATATTATAGTCTAAATACTAGTGACATTGGTCAGTTTCAACTTTTTTTTTAACATTAGCCCTGTATTTGCAAGAATTGCAAATCACAGTTGTAAAACTACTGGATTTCCCTCATGTGTTACTATTACTGGTAATGATTCTTAAGGTAAAGACTTTTTTATTGAGGCTGAGAAAAGTGTCACCAAGCTCAATTGGAATGCGCAGCATAAAAAGTTGTATTTCAAGGCTTGCATATGAAAGCTCATGTATACATCATGGCTCTCATTTTTCAGAAAAACTAACCTTGTTGGGTTTTTTTACTTACAATTATTAATCTTGGTATTATGCTTTTGTTGTGTCTTTTTATTTTCGTTGTTTATCACATAGCAAAATCACTTGACAAAAAATTTGGATAAAATTTAGGGTCATGTCACAGCTAATTTGAAAGCAGTTGAATTAAGTCACTGCAATTCTGTAATCAATAAAATACTTAGTTTAGAGCAAACAGTTACAAGCCATTGTAATTGTCAGCTTGTTCTGAAAGAAAAACTACTTATGGAAATACATAGTTAAAATTGGCATTAGAAAAGCCATTATAAATCTATGAAAAAATAGTAATTTTTAATCACTCAGTGTATGTATTTAAATTGTACTATAAAGAATAAAATGTGAAGCCAGCAATTAAAAAAAAATCAGTGTAGACTGCCCTGTGTTTATAGCTAGAATAATCTGCCTAGAATGTAAGACTAAGACCTGCAAATGTTGCCACTGTCCCCAGTACATTAATGGGGACAACTGGACCCTAAAACTAAGCAAATTAATTGTTCAGACTACTTTAAAAATTAGTGTTAGTCTTCATCTCCACTCATAAGTAAAGACACTGCCATCAGCTGATGGACTTAATTGTGTTTTGGGAAACTGCCTAGAATGCTGTCCTCTCTGTTAATAACAGGTACTCATCACTTCAGTACTTTAGGACACTGAATAACAATTCCATTTCTGAATACTGGACTGTATACTACAACCTTCCTAAACTACTGGCTTTAGCTACCTAGATTGCATACTGTGTGCAGTATCTAAAACTTACCTATTTTACTGCTAGAATTAACAAGAAAGTTTTTAAATAATTGGATTTTTGCTAGAAAGTTTCCATGATACCTGAACACTAAAACCTAGCCCTGGTTGAGCTCATAACTTCATGCTTGTTCTAAGTAACTTGTTCAGTTCAAGTACTAGACAGTCTTTAGTCTGTTTTCATGCAACAGACAAGCAGTTTCTGTATGTGCCTTTCTGGTATGTTCAAATAAATTCAAACATGATAATGATTCTTCCATCTGTGTTATAATGATACTTTATTTATAGTATTTTTCTGTGTCTGAAAGGATATTAGTTTTTATCTCAGACCTTCTCAGTGAATATTACAAAGAGCAGTGAGTAATACTTTGTTCACCTCCAAACAGTTAAATGGGCACGTAACAGAGAGTCTGTAATTAAAGATTTTTTTAAAGCCTAGTATAAAATGAACAGTTCTGGAAAAGAGAAAGTTGGGATTCTGTTACCTTCTCCTGTGAGTGTTTAACATGGGGCTGGGACAAAGCTAATTAGATCAGAGATCTTCTAACATCTCCCATCACTTGACTGTCTTGACTGACCAGGTCAGTTTTGCAAAATCATACTTCATTTTAGATTTCAATTCTTCAGTCTAACAGCCTTTAAAGGGATCAAATTCAAACTTTATTCCAAGTTAACCAGATGCAACTTCTCATGCCCACTGCCTCCACCAATCAGTACTTGCTTTGTCACATCAAGGAAGTGAGTGCATAGCTCTCATATTTCTTGACCAACTGCATTCAGTTGGATTTAGAGGTGATTTGATAAATCTACGTCCAGAAATAAAAAATTCACAGATAAAAAGTGTTTTAATCTTACAGCTGCAAAACTTGTATAGATAGGAACCCAGTTTGATGTGACATATATGCTTGCATATTGCAGGATGAGATTGTTTCAGTGAAACATCTGCATAAAAAATTTAAAGCAGAAAAAGAAAATGAAGAAAAGCCTGAGCCAGATACTGTTATAAAGAAGGAAGCTGAAGAAAAAAGAGAGACAAAAGAAAAGGAAAATAAGAGGGATTTGAAAAGGGAGAAAAAAGAAAAAGAGGATAAGAAAGAATTAAAAGAAAAGGATATTAAAGAAAAGAGAGAAAACAAAGTAAAAGAATCCACACAGAAAGAAAAAGAAGTAAAGGAAGAGAAGGTAACTAGGTTTACTTATTTTACATAGTGCTAGAGAAGGCCACCAGTTTTATGTAAATGATTTTGAGATGAAAAAGTGTTGTGGATCTGATTAGTTGTCATTTCAATAAAGTATTTTATGTTATTTGAAGCTTTACTTTTACTACCTGAAGTCATTAGGACAGGCATTTGAAATGGGGAAGTTCAATTAAACAGCTCTTAATTGGATTGAATGTGTGCAAAAAATTCTGTTTTTCCATTTTCCTTTTCCATTTCACAGAGAAAGTAAAATGTACTGTCATTGAATGTCAGCATAGATTTTATTCTTATATATTGAAGAGAATGCAGTGGTTATGGGTATTGTCATCTGTTATAATTGCAGAACCAAAATAAAATGTAGTTAAATATTTTTGTATCTTGTTCTTAGGTAAATGAAATCAAATCCGAAAATAAGGAAAAAACTAAAAAAATTCCATTGCTGGATACTCCAGTTCATATTACTGCATCTAGTGAACCAGTTCCTATATCAGAAGAATCTGAAGAGCTAGATCAGAAAACTTTTAGTGTGGTAAGTCGACTTTTAATAAATTAGTGTGTATACTTAATACTCTAAATAAATGAGGACAATTACTGATATTCTTGATACTGTTACTTGGCACAGTAGCACAGGTGATCTTTTGCTACATCTCGGATCAATGAATGTTATTGACAGTGTACTAAAGTGATTTTTGACTCTGTTCTAGCAGTTTTATTTTGGCTTTTTGTTGTATATATGCAAGATAATAGAAAAACTTACCCAACAGTGTGTAGGATTAATAGGTTGAGAATATAAACTAAAGATTTATCTGTGAGAATCACTTGTGTATCCTGCTTCTTAAGAGCAGATGTGAATGAATGTTATTGGAATTGATGGAGTCTTTGGCTTCACCATATAATATATGCTTTTCTTCTTTGTAAGATAGCAAGAAAAACTAGGATTCAGCACGTCTCTTCTGAAGTATTGCAAACTTTAGTTAGTAAACACAGGAAGAAACAATGCTAAAGCGCTTAGAAATATCTTGCTGACGTAATGTTTCTGACACCAAAAGAATTCTGTTTAATCACTACTGCTTACAAGAATATAATTAACATTTGAGAAAAATGTATATGCACAATTTGTA
Source organism: Camarhynchus parvulus (assembly GCF_901933205.1). Lineage (NCBI taxonomy): Eukaryota > Metazoa > Chordata > Aves > Passeriformes > Thraupidae > Camarhynchus > Camarhynchus parvulus. The sequence goes on along the minus strand of NC_044601.1, from coordinate 29,950,383 downwards.
TGAAATTTTATAGGTTGGCTGAGGCCCACGGAAAAGTATCAGTGAGTTATTTTGAACAGCTGTGGTTGTTTTGTCATTCAGATTTCAACAGCTGTGTTTTTGCCAGCTAGGTCTGTTTGGTGTATTGTGGGTACTGGCCGTGAGAACTCCAGTAGGATTCTTATGAGTATGGCAGTTACTGTCCATGGGTTTATTCTTAACTCGCCTGTGATTTTCAGCATGGGCCTTGAGTGATTCAGGTGGATATGTCAGTGTGGGTAATGTCAGAAATTAATTTGATTTCCATGTGCAGTTATATATTTCTGATCACTTCTCTATTTAGGAATTGCACTCTATAAGCTGTCTTTTAAAAAGCTACTTTAGTCTGTGGCACATTTAATATGTAAAACAGATGCTTAATTCCTTAGTGGCATGTGATGGCAATGGAACAGCTTCCCCAGTTTTTCTGAGTTGTCCCTAGATGCTTACCTGGTAATGGTGATATTCCATTTCATTCCATTCCAGGTATTTGTTTGATTTTTCTAGGTTTGGTGGCATATAGTGGGGTAAAATGGGGGAAGGAGGTGATTGGTGTTTATCATTATGCCGTGGTCAGGTGCAGTCTAAACATACTAGTTCAGTGCACTTTCAAAAGGAAATGTTGTTCAGGCTTAACTGACAGTGACCTTGATGACAAGGAGGATATTCTTCTGGTCCTGGGTACCATGCTATTGGAGTTTGATGTATGATTAAGCAAGTGTCTGCAATTTAAACCATGCCAACTGGATTTGTCTGGATTTATTATTAAAACACTGGGTTCAAAATACAAAAATTCAAGAATGCACGACCTTTATCTGTGGCTAGTCTAAGCATTCCCTGCAGCCACATCTCAAGTGTTCAAAAAGGACATTTTGGTGCCAAAGCCAGTCCAAAGAAGGTAATGGAGCTGGGGAAGGGTCTGGAGCACAAGTCTTATGAGGAGTGGCTGAGAGAGCTGGAGTTTTTGAGCCCAAAGGAGAATCGGGGGAGACTCTACCACACTCTACAGCTGCCTGATAGCAGGTTGTAGCCAGGTGAGGATCAGGTCTTTTCCCAGGGAACTGGTGAGAGGACAAGGAGAAATGGCCACAAGCTATTTCAGGGAAGGTTTATGTTGGATGTAAGGCAAGATTTCTTCAGTGAAAGAGTGGTTGAGCAATGAACAGTCTGCTCAAGGAGGAGATAGAATCAGTATGCCTGGAAGTGCTCAAAACAACAACTGATGTGGGACTTGATGTAGTTCAGTTGGGATGGTGGTGTTCAGTCAAAGGTTGGATTTAATGATCTTGGAGGTTGTTTCCAACCTTTATGGTGCTATACCCAAACTAGCTTTCTTCTAGGTAGCTTAACTTCTGCTAATATCTGCAAAGGATTGTGGTTTGAAAAATGCTCAGGGAAGCAATTTTGATCCTTTGTTGAATGCCAATTGTAATGGTGGCATGAAAGTATTTGTTTGAAATGTACTGAACACTCTCATATTTAATTTTGACATTGAGTTTGTATAGCTTTGTAGGCGGTAAGTCTTGCCCTACATGATTATGCTCAGAGTTGTAATTGCAAAATACAGTTGTAGTAAGTCCTTTTCCTCAGAAATCCTATATATTAAATTAGTGCTTTCTCATATCCTAGTGGTGTCCTACCCTTAAGGGGAAGACATTACCCTAGATTTGTGGAAGCTTGCAAGAGAAAGGAACTTCGAAAGTGAGTGGGTCTGCAAAAGCTTAGAAGGTTTTATTAGTAGATTACACGCTTTGAATGAAAATCAGTGTGCTAGTCCCTGACGTGCCATATAAGCCCTCAGCAGGGGGTTTTGAACAGAAAAAAAATGTGGCTTCACAGCTATCTGGCTGCTAATGTTTGAGATATACACATTAGCACCTTCTACAGCTTGATATGTGTATTTTATACAATCTGATGCTTTCATAGAGAAGTGAATTTCCAATTGGATTTATAATCTTCCAAAGGGAACATTTTTTGGACCTCTGAGACAGTCTTGTGTTTCATTTGACTTCTAACAATCCTGTCTTCACCTGTGGTTATATATCACAGTAAAAGGTGAGTCATGCTTGAGAATGAATTTTTTTCTTTTGAATCGATACATTCCTTTTTTCCATTTTATAGTGCAAAGAAAGAATGAGACCTGTCAAGGCAGCATTGAAACAGCTTGATCGACCAGAGAAGGGCCTTTCTGAAAGAGAACAGCTGGAACATACTAGACAGTGTCTTATCAAAATTGGGGATCATATTACTGAGTGTCTAAAGGAGTACACAAATCCTGAACAAATTAAACAGTGGAGAAAGTAAGTTATTTTTTTGGGTTTTACTTGAAAAAGGGAAATCTACAATTGGTTCCTTTAAGAATAGTAGGTTTTAGTTATTTCTCCTGTTTATTTTTCCCCTTTTCTTTTATCTTTCTGCTGTTTTAAATAGGAGTCTATTAAAAGGTGATTAATCATTATTCTGACTTGTAATGGATTGACTTTAAGCATTGATGCAGAGCCCTGTATTGTAGAGCCCATCAATGTATTTGGTCCAGAGGGTGGAGACATCTCTCTCCTTAACACTGACAGCAAATGCTGGGGACTGGTCACTGTCACTGTGTTCAGTGAAAACCATTCTTACCTTTAACGATCTGGTTTTTCAACTTCAGGTCATTTTGGTTTTTTAATAATTCATGTTGAAAATACACAGTTCTAAAATTGTGTTGAATGTATGATTCCAAGTTGTAAAATTCTTTCTTTTTTTTTTAATGTACTCTAAAATGAAATTGTGTATTATGTATTAACTGTTACTTGATAACAAGTATTTGTCATAATGTACTCAGATGCACTTGAAAAGTGAGGGAAGAGTTTGCATCTATATCAGATGACAATATAAAAAGAACTAAGAAAAAAATACTGGTCTTGTATTTCATTGATATGTTCTTAATGCAATTTGACTCACTTTTGTCAGAATGTTCAGTTAATGTCTCTATGCTTGAAAATACATCCTGTGATTATATATATCAAATTCTTAAGTCTTGCATTTTCTTGAAGAATTCTGTTAGTATAATTTGCTTCTGCTGATTTTACTTCCTTTACTTGAAAATAGTAAGATGATCTGAGATACAAAAACGAGATCCGTGTCTTAGGTTTTGGTAATTTTTTTATTATTTTAAGTGGAAACTTGTAATAGAGCTGTTATTGAGAATAATGCTATGATGTTATGTGTAGATAAATAAAATTATTTTAGCTACATCTGATAAGAAGTATTGTAGTTTATATTAAGTTAGAATGGTCTCATTAGACACAGCATTGACTGGCTGCGTACTTAGTCAAACTTGTTGACAGAAATTACAATGTTTAAATAATCACAGTGAAGGAGAATCCTGCTGCTTTGTGAACCTCCACACTTCAAATATTTTTGAACACCGTTTATTCTGTAGACTTTTCTAAGCATTCCACCTGCAAATTTCACTACAAAAATCAGTATCTGTTAAAAAAACTTTGCCTGTGATCATGGAAGAAAAAGTTTTCTTCAGAATTTTGGCATCTCGACAGCAAAAAAATTGGCTCTTCTTCAGTTCCTTCAAGCACAGATTTGGCACAGGTTTATTACCCTATGACTTCTGTCCTCTTTCACATCTCTTACTTGGTTTCCAAAAGCCTTGACTACTTTCAAAAGTCTGTGGAAAATTTCTCTTGCGGATGGTTTAATTCAATAAGGTTTGTTGTGTCAAGTGTGTTATCCTGTAAGAAATTTCATGTTTGAAAGAGTTTTTACTTCCTTTAGGTACTTAAATTTTTAATTTACAGACTGGTAAACACTCAGAATTCAAACAAATTTTTAGAAGATATATATATAAACTGATAGCTATGTTTTAAATAAGCATTTCACAAAAATTTAACAATTCTTATTAGTACTATTGTCCTTGCACTTCACACTCTGAAGTACTTACAACAAATATTAAAAAGTGAAAAATTTTTAAAAGAATCAATCTTTCAAATATTTAATTTACAACTGCATAATATTTCTTGTGCAATTTGGCAATATTGTGTAGCTTATATACCATTTCTGGTTTATTGAAGTAGTGTTCAAATAATTTCAGTCAAATCCATGTTCTGCTACATAATAAAGGGCAAAGAAATTTAAAGACAACTTCTTTTTTCTTCTTCCTCAGAAATTTGTGGATTTTTGTCTCTAAGTTTACAGAATTTGATGCCAGAAAGCTGCACAAACTGTATAAACATGCAATCAAAAAACGTCAAGAGTCTCAGGTAATATTTTTAAATTGTTTTGAGATACTCAAATACATATCTTAATTATTATAATTTTTATTAGATTTAGAGGATTATGAAGAACATGGAAATACACTTCAAGTTGGTATTTGTGTTTGCAGTGTAAGAGTCTCTTTTGATAGGATATTTTTCTAATGTATTCAAATGAACTTTGGGATTTACTAGTAAGTACATTTACCAGTGTACTTGTCTTTTTTAGCAACACAACGATCAGAATATTAGCGGTCATGTGAATACACATGTAATTAGAAATCCAGGTAAGAAACTTTCAAGTATATTCTTGTGTTAAATACCTTAAGCATTCATGTTTATTTCATTTCACATATCTTCTGGTTCTGTTTTCCACATGGTTAAGTAGCACAGTAGTAGACTAATTCGAAAACCTTCACTAATTTGCTCTTGAAATCCAGCAGAGCGCAGAGTGAAGCTGGTACTTACCAGATTATTTGAGCATCCTTTAGAAAAAAACAATTTTTGTGTTAAATTTTGGAGAGGGCAAGAGGTCTACTTAAAACCTGTGAACTTATCAGAAATTCTGAGACTGTCGCTGTCACAGTTATCACTATGATGAAAGAAAGCAGTTCATTAGTCAGTCACAGTCTGACAGGGGCTGTCACAGCTGTTAGTTACAGGGGCTGTCTTTTATTGTTGTCAGTAACACTGATTTTTTTCCCCACATGTTCCCACACCTGCCTTTTTGTATGTAGTGCTTCATTTAATCTTGTGTTACTGAACCTCCAAGTATATTGTCATGGACTTAAAATCAACAATAACAAATTTTAGGAATACCACTGAAATTTTTTTGCTAACAAGGTGTTTCTTTAAACTATTACTCATACTAAGTCTATCCCTTCTTAGAGAGGAAGTTGCTGCCATTCTATCTAAAATTGCTCTACTGAAGGTACCCTCTACTCACTGCCCATTTGGACACTCAGCTCCATAGGCTGAATGGAGAGGTTGAGAAGTCCTATGCATCTACATTCTAGCTTGATTTCCTCTTAAATCTGAGATTTTCTTCAATTCACTGGCATTAGTGCATTTGATTTTCAGCTATTTAGATCTTCTTTCTTTTAAATTATGTCCATTTCCTACTGGTTTACAGCTGACAGATAGAAGTGCTGTTTGAATTAGGTGAAGTAAAAATGTTATGGTATTTCCTTTTAACCTCTGCTTTATTAAACAGATGTGGAAAGACTGAAGGAGAATACAAACCATGATGACAGTAGCAGGGACAGCTATTCCTCTGATAGACATCTGTCACAATACCACGATCATCATAAGGACAGGCATCAGGGAGATGCTTACAAGAAAAATGACTCCAGGAAAAGGCCTTATTCAGCCTTCAGCAATGGAAAAGATCACAGAGACTGGGATCAGTACAAACAAGACAGCAGGTGAGTTTCTTTAGCAATTTTGAAATCTGGTCAGAATTCCCTTTGTGTTTTTGTAGTTATGCTTGTAGGAAGCGCCAAACAATCTTTTCTGAGTAACACAAAATTGCAACAATTATCTTTCTCTAATGCAGTTCTGTCAGTTTTACATAATTGTGGCTCTTGATGTGTTACCAGTAGCAAATACAAATAAGTTCTTGTTTTTTAGGTACTACAGTGATAGTAAACATAGGAAGTTAGATGACTACAGGAGCAGAGACCACAGGTCAAGCCTGGAAGGGAGTCTAAAAGACAGCCGGGTTCATTTGGATCACCGTTCCCATTCAGACCACAGGATACATTCAGATCACCGTTCCTCTTCCGAGTACAGCCATCATAAATCTCCCAGAGATTATAGGTACCACTCCGACTGGCAAATGGACCACAGAGCTTCAGGTAGTGGCCCAAGGTCACCCCTGGATCAGAGGTCTCCTTATGGTTCAAGATCTCCCCTTGGTCACAGATCTCCATTTGAACATTCATCAGATCACAAAAGTACACCTGAATATACATGGAGTAGCCGGAAAACATAACAAAGACTGATATTTTCTGGACCTTCTTTTAGCCATATACAGTAAATTAACACAGTAATTGCCTTACATGACTTGAAAGATACAGATGGGATATTCTCTCAGTAGCAGTATTGTTACTTCTTTCCAGGATGCAAGGTCTATTATCCCAACAGAAGAAAAATATTTTTGTATTTAAAGTTTATGCTGCACTGTGCTGCAAATGCTGTGGCACTTTTTTTTAAGAAATGGAAGATGTTTACTTTTACAGGGACCTCGACACTGCCCATTTCAGACTGGATCTTAGTATAACACTCTTCATGTCAAAGTGGTTTGAGGCTGATAATGTTTTAAGTTATGTTTGTAAATGAACTTTTAAACACTGACCTGTGCTCATATTTCAGGAGGGAATGGGGAAAATATTTTTTTTCTTAGTAAAGAATTCTCAAGGACTTTGTTCACTTTCCAAAGCTACTTGTTTACATTGTACACTGCGACCACCTTGCCGCTTTTCATCACAAGCTTGAATATTTAAATTCTGTACCTATAACTGTAAAATAGTCAGGATTTCTCCTGTTTGTGATCAGTTACAATGCCTTTTTACAAAACAAACAAAAAAAATAAAAGCAAACCACAAACTAATGGCTGTAAATTGTTGTAAATTTATTAAATGAGCTTTCCCCCCCCCCCAGCCTTTTTTTGGCTGTTCCTTTCCCCAAGAACTCAGGACTTCTTGTCACAGTTATGAAACAAAATCAGTGTACATACATGTTTCAATAAAAGATTTTGATGGAGTCACTGTTCAGAATGTAAAAATGGGGAAAGGAAACTATTGCATTTAGTGCTCCCTTTTTTTGATACTTTAGACACGTGTTTTGTTTTGTGGTTTTGGGGGGTTTTTTGTTTGTTTTGTTTGCTTTTGTTGGTTTTGGTTTTTTGTTGTTGGGGTGGGTTTGTTTTGGTGGGGCTTTTTTTTTTTTTTTTTTTGGGGGGGTGGGTTCTTTTTTCTGTATTAAGCTGTCAGTGTTGTGATTGTTTGTAATGAAATGGTAAGAAATATCTTGCTAAACTGTGCTCTGGAAAGCTTTTCAGGTGCATTGGTTTTAAAGGAGGTGTGTCAAATACCTGAACAGTTCAGTATCCAAATCAATCAAAATTAATTGTAAATTCATATGTTCCCTCTTCAACATGGGCAATAATGTCAAATGTGCTATGCAGGTAGTTAATATTTTAGAAGATTTGAATTATGACTTTATTGACAGAATTGTTACAATGCACACTGATTGTACATAGATAACTTCTATCTGACAAATTAAATTTAAACTAAAAGGACATGTGGGTCTTGTAGTTTTCTGCTGTGTTTTTCTATACTGTGTTACTGTTGCCCAGGTTTACCATAAAAACATTAAAAGTACTGAATTTTATTCCTGGTGATAAATAGAGAAGGTACCTAGCCTGGCATCAGGTGGCAGGAGCTGCATCTGCTGCTGCAGTTTTTCTCTGCTCCTGCAATATAGAGTATTTTTTCCAATTAAGCAGGTTTGTATGGAAGCATTTCCATAGAAGCACAATCTGTCCACAGAGTATGTCTAAGGACCTTACTATAGGCACAGTTGCTGCACATTAAGTAGTTGCTGCTCATTTAGTGTAGGCTCGGACTTGGTTAATTAATGCTGCTTCATTTCTTAACTTTTCATCTTGACAGGAGCTGAGGGGCTTGAGTGGTTCTGCTTTTCAAGCTTAATTGTTGAACAGTGTTGTAGGCAGCAGAGTCTGATAAGGTTGTTCATGGGTACCATGCACATTCCACTTCAAGGGTGGAAACATAGAAGTCAGAACATCTCCAGACATGGACACAATTCTTCCTGGCTAGGAAGCACACAGTTGCATCCTATAGCATAGACAGGGCATACCCATGGAGTCTGGTTTTCCATCAGTGTGGCTGGGATACAACATTGTGGCTTCACACGACATGGTTGGTCTGTACATTTTCACCGAAGGTCCCTCAGGTCTCTGAACTACTTGATGGCTTTGATGATGTCAATCTTTGGGAATTAGTCTCCTTATGCTTTGTAATTAAAACTTTTACTCAGTCATATTTACAGATCACATTTCCAATAGTTTAATTTTTCCCCTCTGCTTTCCATTACATTTTAAGTATTTGAAGTTTGATGATGGAAATAATCTTCATCGTGGGTAATGGCTCTTACGCTGTATCTTACTTTTCAATTCCATATCCTCTGCAAATGATCCTTTTATCATTCAGTCTAAATGTAGATTTGATCTTCTTTTGCTCATTTTTAATGAAAAGTCTTCAAGGAGTGTGTCCAGTTCTGAAGCATCCATCAGATACTAATGTTGCCTGTCTGTTAAAGATTTTGGGAAGAATTCTGAAGACTGCAAGTCCTCATGTGGCTATTGATAAAGGCTTAGGTGTTTCGTCTACCATGCATGGAAGTCTAAGACTTCCATCTTAATCCAGTTACGTGTTTCTATCTACCATTACCAGTACTACCCAAAAAAGAGTAGATTGTTGTTAAGTGTGAAAAAGCATATTAAAAACCACATTACTGCTCTTAAAGTTTTAGGGTCAGAGAAATGCATTTTCTGGTTGCTGTTAGAGAAATGCATATTCTGGTTGCTGTTAGTTGTCAAGGGTGATGATGTGGTCATAATTTACCTGATCACAGTTGCTCTATGTTTTCCCCTATTCTGATCCTCCATGCATATGTCATGGTGTCTGATCAGCATGCAGACAGTTGCTGGTTTCTGTGAGTCTTTCACCACAATCAACAGGAATTGCAAAAGACTCGGGCACCACTCACTGAAGGATTGGCAGTTCCTGCGATGTTAACATGACACTCCTATGAAAGGAGTGTGCCCTGACCTCCCTTTGAGACACCCACTTCCTAGGATAAGTATCTTTGATGCCCTTTTGAAGCTTGATTGCTTGTTTTGTCCCTGTGAGATAGTTTGTCATCCACAGACATATCTTGTGAGTTTCAAAGCCCTAACTGGGTAGCTGCAGGGCTCCACTTAAAATATAAAGTCTCAGGGAAGTACTCTGGTAGCAAAGCAGTTTTAAGGAGTTGTTTCCATCTCCAGTGTTGCGCCTAGTGTTGTGTTCAGTGACAATAGCTCTTCTTGGTAGGAAATTACCTCACCATTACTTAGGAATTACAGGAATCAATGTAGACAATTTCTTGTTTCTGTTAGAGAGAGTAAATGATGTTAAAATCGTAATATCTGGTATGAGTTATCCATTTGTATCAAACAAGGTTTGTTTTACTGAACTGTGTTGGGACAGGTGTGTGCTGGCATTTTGTCATCATTCTTTCAACAAACTAGTGTGGCTGCAGCTGAAATTTCAGTTTTGTTCTTAAAATTTTATGCTGAGTCTTTTATTTGTGAAACAGTCCAGAAGCAGTAGCTAAGGAACACAATTTTGTGGGGTGCTGATAGAAGCAGAATGAAGAGAAGGGTCATGGAATTAGTTGTTTGTTTCTTAAGCTTTTATTTTCCTCTCTATTCCATTTACTTATCTTAAGATAAAAGTGGAGAACACCTGAGTAAGGTAAGTACCTTCTGGTCCACTTATCCTTAAACTCCTATGGTGTATTTGGATATGTCCAACACAAAACCAATATTTCTAGCATGTATTTTCTAGGCCCATAGCCCTACCAATTTTTTGGTAATTTTTTTTGTATTTTTAAAGCTCTTAAGAAATGAAAAATTTGTCATAAAAGCTAAAATTTAGTGATTATTGTTAATTTGCATAAAATGTAAGAATTGCTGTTTAATTGTCCTGATTAAAAGAAAATAACTATTTCTGAACCTTGCATAACAAAATAATTCTGATTTGTTAATTATTTTGGCATCTTCATAAACCTATTCAAAAACTACTGTTGAGATTGAGGCATTACCACAGTTGATCCCATGTTTGCACTAACAAAAAGAAGGGCTTTGCTGGAAGGCTGACAGTCTTAGCTGTGTTAGGATGCCTGTGAGGGAGTCAGGTGAGTGCATGTTTCTTGTATGCCAGATAGGTGACTGTGAAGGAAATGGTGCCCCAGGGTGCTGCAAGTCCCTTTGATGCCTGCTATTCAAACTTGAAGTGTCCAAACCCGGCCTGATAATGAGTGAACCTATTTTTATACCCCAAATTCCCACCCTACTACTTCACCCTCAGTGTTTCTTGAAGACTTTGGGAATCGCAGCTGCAAGACTTCTGAGACATTTTGACATATAAACTTTAGATCTATATTCTAGTTCAAGAACTAAGACTGAAGCCTGAATAACACACTTGAACATTACACATTATTTATTTCACACAGGTTTTTCATGAGACAAGTTTGTCTTCTCTGAAAATAAACACACAGTTATCATGGCAGAAAATCATGTGACACTGATCCCATGAGAGAAAATAATCAGAGAGCTTTTATTTCTGCAGTACTCTTAGACATCCATTGTGTTTTATTTGCAACTAGTATTTGCTGCAGTAACTGAAGCGTTTGGAAAGTAATCTCATTCATCACTTAAAATTAGCTACCAGATTTGGGTTTCCCTAATTCTAGCATTGATAAGTGGCTACCTGTATTGTATAGACCAAATATACTTGACACTTTGACATTCTTTTTAATCACTAAGAAGCACAGCAAACTTCAAAGCTTTGATTTGTGTAAGCATACTAGCTCATCATTTTTTTCCAGTCTTGGAACTGTGAAAAGTAGTCAATGACTGAGAAATGTCTTAGTTTGAAAGACAGGTGTCCACTAGGGAAGGCAGAAGCTTTGAAATGGAGAATGTAAACTCTCTCCCTCCAAATTATAATTTTGAAATTAAGGGGCTGTCATGGTTTGACACTGGCACAATGCCAGTGCACCATGAAAATATACTTCCCTGGTGTTTGCTGTCAGATGTGACCAGGAAATAAGCAAAGCAGGCCTCTACCTTAGAAAAAAAAAGTTTATTAACTAAACTACAAAAGAAAAAAAACCACACACACACACACACACCTGGAAAATGAAAACTCCACAAAAAGATTTCCTCCTCCCCCCACCACATTTCCAATACATCTTCCAAATTTCAAGTCTCCATCCATCACCCTGTAAATACTCAATTTCAGTCCATCAAGAGGAGAGGAGTCCTTCTTGGGGCCATGGTGACCTCTTCCTTGCATGCCCAGTGCTCTCACCACTGGACATGGAACAGAGCTGCTTCAAGGGTTATCCTTTTAAGGGTGCTTTGACCAGTTCCAAAAAAAGCACAGTTTTCTCTCACTCTCGGGACCTCTTGTCCCCCCCATACTTGTCTACCCCCCTGGGGCGGGGGTCTCCAAAACTGAACCCTCTCAGTTCTGAGCCATCGCCTCCCCCCTGGATGCAGCCTCTGTGTCGCGAGGAAGCATGGTTCTGTCCATGGCTGTACCAAAAAGAGTCCAGCAACCAGCTACTCCATCATCTCTTTCCAGCCTCTTCTTTACTGTCCCAGCCTCACTCACTGCTCCGACTGTCATTCTCTTGCCCATTTCCTCTTTATCATCCACTCCATCTCCCCTCCGGGAAAGGTCCAAATGCTCTGTGAGGTCTTCATTGTCCAGAAAGGGGTTAACAAACTTCTGCACGCGGCCAGGCTCCTTCCCTGCTGCACTCCCCCCTTCCCCCTCCTTCTCCACAGGCCGATATCACTTCAAGGCCACAGGCCCGTACTGGCTCTCTCTCTCTCATCTTCTAGCTGGGGCGGGGGGGGGAGGGGGGGGGCTGCCCAAATCTTCTCGGGGCCTCTCTCCCTCTGTCTTTCCTGGGGGGGGGGCTGCCCAACACCTCCTGGTGCCCCCCACCACCCTTCCATCTTGAGGGGTCAGGCCTACCTCTGCCGGGCCGCAGGTTTCCTCTTCCCCGCCCAGCTCGAAGCCGGGCAGGGGAGGCCTGGCCTCTTTGCTGGCCGGAAATCAAAGAGAGAGCTCCCACGGGAGTGCTCTGCTTCTAACCCCTGTGTTCTCAGAGGCGCATCCACCCTCAGTGGCCAAGCCTGGTGTCAGTTTAGAATCTGAACACCTATTGGCCTCTGGCCACTCCATTCCCAGAAAACTTGTTTCCTGTAAACCCACGACAGGGGCTCTCGGGCAAAGATATGAAGATAGTGTTATAAATGATCAATCAAAAAGCCAATTTATCAAAAATGTGAAAAGATTTTTTTTTTCTTTTTCCGTGACAAAAATACAGTCCTCAAAATCACCACAGCCAAAGAGACAGTGTCGAGCCCGGGATCGGCACTGAGTGAACCTAGATCCGACCTCTATTGCATGAGCTCTACCCCCGTTCACGTGCACTGCTTTTTGCAGGGCTGTTTTATACAGTTTTTCATGCCTGAGGCAGAGGAGTCCCAGTTTCTTTTGTAACTCTGCATATTCAAGACTATTTCTTTCACTGTGCAGAGCTGGAAAATCACTGTTTCCTGGTCGATAGCCAGTGTTAATCACATCCGGGGAAGTCACGTATTCAGATGTATCTTTCTGGCAACTCCTGCTATCTCACTCGGGATAGCAGTGATCATTGCGCTGGGCACGTCTATTCATAAGTTAACTGAGTATTGTTCTCCTGCTGCCTCCAGGAATCTCAGAATTCAAGTAGATGTCTGTCTTTGGGTTGCTTGTGGTCAGAGACTCGTTTGGATTTCATAATCTTATAATTCTCTCTATAAGCATGGATTATTTCATAACATATATTACAATAGGAATAATAGTTCTTTACTAGTATGTGTAACAAGGCAAACAAACAACAAACAGAACCAGGAACCCCGTGACAGCCTTCTCGGCCGAGATGGGAAGGGATGGAGGAGCGGCTTTGTTTCATTAAACCCTGCAGCAGTAAATTCTTAGCGCCCCTGCAGGACTCTCAGGTGCACCAGGCTGGAAAACAACAGAAATGAGCAAAAAAATCCCAGAGTGGTGGACGGGATGTATCAGAAGCTCGGTGGCGGTAGCTGGAACTGCAGGACGTTCTGGCAGGGCAGAAGGGTGCGAGTTACAGCATGGGGAAACCGAGAGCAGTACAGAAGAAACAGCGAGGACAGGGGAGCGGCCTGCCGGCTCTGAGCAGGGCCGGGAGAGGTGAAGCTCAGGATTCCTGAGACACGCGAGCAGATGGTAATTGGTCCCTCAGGGCTGAACTCTAGCAGTGCCAGTGAATTCTCCCCACAGTAAGTGACAGCCTGACCGTCCTTCTCTGGATGCCAAAGAATGATAGGGAGCAGCTGGCCCAGCCCCTCTCTTTTACCTGCCTCTATTCTCTAAGAGTCTCTCCAAGAGAAACTCCTCGAAAAAAAAGTAGTCAGATGCCACACTCTTCTCCTGACTTCAGCTACTTCTTTTGTATTTAAGTACCCATAAGTACCCAGTAATTATTTTCCTAGCAACTTACTGGAAAAAATTCTATAAGTAAAAGAAAAAAGAAACCCAACCCCCAACAACATAAAACTACCATGGCACCAACTACCCATAATAAAGTTGTTACATGTCCACAACCTTAAATGTCCTTTAGTCTTTTTTTCTGGAACTTACCGTTCCATCTCTTTTTAGTACTGCTTGCAAAGTAGTTGTTAATATGAGAGCTTTCTAGTTTAAATTTTAACTGAATTTCACTTGGGATTATTGTAGATGAGTTAATGAGATGATTGGCTCTCACAATTAAGGGGTAAACATTGCTCATGTTCAGAGTATGTTAAGAGAAGTTTTCTAGATGCGTAGTTATGTTACCTGCAATATGTCCTCTCCTCCCCACATTGTTATCACAGGTTGGCCTTGGTAGTTCGGGCACTTGGGGAGGGTTGGCTTGTTACTACAGTAACACCTGACCTCCAATCAAGATGTAAGAAAGTGATCTCCACCACTGGACTGACAAGGAGGGGCTAGAGTTATAAAAAGAGGGGCTAGAGTTATAAAAGGAGGGGCTAGAGTTATAAAAGGAGCATCCATTTTGAAGAGGTGCATGTGGCTGGTAGTCACAGCGGCTGCCAGAGCTGTAGTTTTCCCTTATTTAGCCCTTTTTGTTGTAGTTTTCGTTAAAGTTTTAATAAATTTTTTAAAAAGTGAGCAGTCATTTCTCATAGGAGGGTTGATGATATTCCTTCTGTAATTAAATCTGCAGGTGAAACCTCTATCCAGAATACAATAAGCAGGAGCTCAGTTTTGAAACACCTAGACTACAAAATTGTAATTCTACCTCACAGAACTCTATTACAGCTATAAAATCTGGAAGGGTAAGGTTTAACTAATTTTTTTTCCTTGTCATGTAAGAAAACAGGGCTGGAGAACTACTTTCCAAGTGTTCAATAAGTCATGTCAAATTCCAAATAAACACATCTGAAGAGTTAGGTTGGAGTTATGCATTAACCATAATGCTGCAGGGAAACATGCACAGGAATATGCACCATGAGCTTTAATGAAAAAGAAAAAGCAAATGAAGCCCAACACTCTCTAGTTTGATGTTTTAAAACTATTCTTTCTTTTAAATGACTCTGCTAATGACTGAAGAAAGGTGAACTACCACAACAAATCATCTTCTAGCATGTTCTGGACAAGTTTTTAAAATACAGCTTTCATCTGATGTGTTACCTTTGACAGTGCAGCATTTTGTTTTAATAAAATTTCGTTTTAATTAAATGAATACATTGTAATTGAATGGACTTTATCTTTGGTGTAGTATGTGGCAGAGATAATTCATGCTATTAATGTATAAAATATTGTAAGATCCAAACTATATCTTTTGACCATCCTGGCCAGGAGCAGTGTCTTATTCATATACATCTAGTCCCTGGACTTCGTTGAGATAACATCGGGTTTTTTAACGTAAGAATAGAAGCTTCCAGGGCGATAATTACTGGCTTCCCGGGTCGATGGGTCTACCCAAGAGTGATTATCGCCTCGACGATTGCATCGGATGCCTGACGATGATTGATGATTGATGGTGCCACCCTGACGCATGTGAATGCTGACTTCCCCAGAGTCTTCTGACAACATCCAGACACCTGGACTGAATCTTTGTCTACCTCTGCACATGTAAAGCCATGGTTATGCATGTGAAGAGACACAGAGAACATTTGGTCGTCTCTGCCTCGGGCAGAATAAACTGTATAAAAACTCTCTGTGCGAGGCAGCATTTGTGAACAGGGGGAGACTCTGACATTCGGAGGTCAGATCCGTGTGTTCACCCAGTGCCGATCCCGGGCTTGAATGCTGACCCTTGGCTGTGGTGGTTTCGATGACCGAAGTTTGGTCTCACAGACTAATTAATAAATCTTTGTTAATCTTTGATTTTCTTATAAGTTTGGCTCTTGATTTGATCATTTATAACAATCTAGTGAAAACCTGTTGTGATTTGATATTGGGGTTCGGGACTCCCCTTCCCACCCGGAAGGCGCCCCACTGATTTCAGCAGTCTGAGGGGGATTGGAGTCCGAAAAACCAATCAAATTCACAAGAACTGAAACCAGAGACACAGCCAAGGGGGATAAAAACGGGCCCAATTCTCGGCAACTCAGTGCGATCGAGAAAGGTCTCTGAGCCCGAGGGTTTTTTTTTCACTCAGAAAAATCAATGTGCACGAAGAAATCCACATGGGAAAAGGAACTGTAAGTATCATGTGGTTGAGTGAGGCGTGACCGAATGTGTGTGTGAGATGTGACTCTCTCATGAAGCGAGTGCAGACCCCACGATCGCATTTCCACCATCCCACAAGGGACATGGTCAGTCAAGGGGGAAGTGGAATGTTTTGCTTCACGTACACGAGACCCCAGGCTCACGGGGAGTCTAGGGGGAAAATCAGTCACGGTTGGGGTCAGGAGGGGGAAGAGACGATCCTAGAAAATTCTAGGAGCCTGTCTGCCTTCTGATCCTGAGGAAACAGGTAAAAATCAGTCTAAAAAGTCAGCAGAATGGTTCTCTGCTCGACTGAGTCAGACTGGTGGCTTTCACGAGCCCAAGAAACCGACACTGGACAAAGAAATGGGACCCGCAGCAGATGTCCCAGCGAAAGGAGACAAAGCAAGAAAAATCATAGAAGTCCTTGAAAAAATGGGGTTGGGAAAAAGTAAACTCTAGACAAAATCCCAGGAAAAACCTCCCCAGGGTCCTGGGAAAGTTCTACCAGAGATCCCAAGAGATAGTCCGCTGGGATGGGTGTTAGAACATTGGGATGAAAGCCCGAGGAGAGTGGGGAAGTCCAAGGAGAAAATGGTCCATTTTTGCATGGAAAAATGGGGAGGGAAGGAGATTGGAAAATACGTGGTGTGGCTGATTTTCAGCACGTTTGAAGCTTGGATTTGCGCGTCTTTGTACGATCACGTGTTCAATTGCAGCCTGCAGGATTCTGAAGTAATTGAGTATGCCGAAATATGGAAATACGCTTGTACGAGTCTATACCTGATACGAGCTCTCCAGCATGCGGCAAAAGTGGGAAAGGAATGGGAACTGCTGGAAAATCTTCCACCCCCTTACCTTGTGTCTCTGCAATAACCCAAACCTGTGCATGCACAAGCAGTGCCTGAGATGCCTCCCGATGCAAGGGTTCAGCAGGCTTAGGCAATGGTGCCGCCACCCCTGCCAGAGCAGGCAGCTGCATCCACCTTCCCACATGGCCAAGCAGCGGTGGGGCAACCGCTGCCGCAGGTTTCTCCCAAAACCGAGGAGAGACAGGTAACTGTCTCCAGGGACGCCTCTCCCCCTGCCCATCGGACGAGGCGGCAGACAAGGAGGGTGACCACGGGGGACAGTGGGGATGAAGAAGAGAAGCTCGGCATCTTCCCTTTATGGGAAGTGCCAACGGCTCCAGGGGTGATTGGGTTTGTACATACCCCAATCGACATGAGTGACATAAGGGCGTTCAAGAAAGAGATGGGAAAATTGATGGGTGATCCTTTGGGGGCAGCAGAAAGGTTGGATGAGTTTTTGGGAACCAACATATACACCTATGAGGATCTCCAAGCAATTCTAAGATTGCTGTTTAACAACGAGGAAAGAGACACGATCAGGCAAGCCACAATCAAAGATTGGGAAAAGAGAAACCCTAATAGGGGAGGCAGGGAAGAAAGGTGGCGCCAAGTCAGAAACCATCTTGGGAAGCCCGGACGGAGAAGGGGAGGCAGAAAATGATAAATCTGAGAAATATGGTCATTCAGGGTATCCGGGAGGTGGTACCGAAGGGACAAAACATGAGCAAGGTACTCCGAGAGTGCCAGGGGAAAGATAAGACCCTCACGGAATGGCTGGAGAGACTCCACAAGGGTCTGAGAATGTATTCAGGAACGGACCCCGACTCTCCAGTGGGGATGGTGTTGTTGAAAACACAGTTTGTGGCAAAATCTTGGGAAGATATTCAGAAAAAGCTATAAAAGATATATGGGTGGCAAGAACAGGGGTTGCAGGAACTGCTTCGGGAAGCTCAGAAAGTCTACATGAGATGGGATGAAGAGAAACAGAAGATTCAGGCCAAGGTTTTGGTGGTTGCAGTAAGGGAAGCACAAAAGCAGGAGCAAGGTAAGGACACGGCAAAAAAGTGTGCCAGCGAAGAAACAGGGTTCTTCACAGGGAAAGGGTTTGAGTGAACAAAGGCAGGATTTTGAGTGCTATTACTGCAAACAAAAGTGGCATATTCAAAGGAATTGTCTCAACAGAGCCAAGGACCAGGCAATGTTTCAGGAAGATTAGGGGTGTCAGGGGCTTCTCAGTTTGGGGTCCGGAACACCAAGGGAGCCCTTGATAAAATTAAAAGTGGGAGCCCACAGGGAGGAGATGTGGTTTATGGTAGACTTGGGGGCAGAGTGGACAGCAGTGCAAGAAATGCCAATGGGGTGCTCTCTGAGCAATGATTCCATGATGGTAACTGGAGCAAAGGGGGAAGCTTTTGAGGTTCCATTCATAAAAGATGTAGAAATAAAGCGGAAAATAAAAAATGCAAAGGAAATATATTGTTGATAAGGGATGCTGATTTCAATTTGCTGGGGCAGGACATGATGGTTGCTCTGGAAATTGGGTTGGCAGTGGAAAAATCCCAGCTCAAGGTGAGAATGTACAAACTCACTGTACAAGACGAGGAAAAGATAGACCCGAGGGTGTGGTATGTTCAGGGGGAGGCCGGGAGTCTGGACATAGAGCCGATTCAAGTTGAGATTGAGAGACCGGAAGACCCAATACAGGTCAAACAATATCCCATCTCCATGGAAGGGAGAAGGGGTTTGAAGCCAGTGATTGATGAATTAATAAAGAAAGGCACACTGGAGCCGTGCATGTCTCGACGCAACACCCCAATTCTGGCAGTGAGAAAAATAGATGGCAGCTTCAGGCTGGTGCAGGACTTAAGGGCTGTGAATTGGAGAACTAAGACTTTGTTCCCCATGGTTTCAAATCCTTCCACTTTGCTGAATAACATTTCTCCCGAGGACACTTGGTACAGTGTGATTGACTTAAAAGACTCTTTCTGGACCTGTCCTCTAGCTGAGAACAGCCAAGATTACTTCGTGTTTCAGTGGGAAGACCCGGAGATGAACAGAAGGCAGTAGCTCAGGTGGACTTTGTTGCCTCAGGGCTTTCTGGACCCTCCGAATTTATTCAGGCAGGCACTTGAACAGGTTTTAAGTCATTTTGTACCAACAGAGGGGACAAAATTGCTACAGTATGTAGATGATTTGTTGGTTGCAGGGCCAAGGGAGGAGATTGTAAGGACAAGCACAATCAAGCTTTTGAACCTTTTGGGGGAAAAGGGGTTGAAAGTGTCAAAGTCGAAGTTGCAATTCACAGAGCCCGAGGTCAGGTACTTTGGACATTGGTTCACCAAGGGCAAAAAGAAACTGAACCCAGAGAGGGTGGCAGGGATTATTGCCTGCAGACAAAAAGGGAGGTTAGACAGCTTTTGGGATTGTTGGGATATTGCTGGCAGGGGATTGAAGGGTACAGTGAAAAGGTGAAGTTTCTATATGAGAAACTCACCACGGACCAGATCAAATGGACAAAGTGTCATGGTTTGACTCTGGCACAATGCCAGTGCCCCCATGAAAAAAATACTTTTTCCCTGGTGTCGGCTGTGAGGTGTGACTAGGAATAAGCAGCCTACTTAGGAATAGAGGGAAAATAAGTTTATTAACTAAACTACAAAAGAAAAGGACACACACACACACACACATACACATGGGAAATGAAAACTTCACAAAAGCATTCCCTCCTCCCCCTACCAGATTCTCCCAATACATCTCCCAAATTCTCATCTTCCATTTCATCACCAAAACTTTCAAACAATCAATCAATCCTCAGTTCATCAAGAGGAGAAGTCCTTCTTGGGCCATGGTGACCTCTTCCTTTTCATGTCCAGTGCTCTCACCACATGAACATGGACCAGAGCTGCTTCGAGGGTTGTCCTTTTTAAGGGTGCTTTGTCTCCTTCCCAAAAAGGGCACAGTCTCACCTTCGGGACGTCTTGTCGCCCTCATATTTCTCTGCCCCCTGGGCCCTGGGGGTCTCCAACACTGAACCCTCTCAGTCCCGAGCCTTGGACTCCCCCTGGATGCAGCCTCTGTGTCAGAAGGAAGCACGGTTCTGTCCATGACTGTACCAAAAAGCGTCCAGCAACAGCCACTCCTCATCTCCTGCCATCTAGGGTTCTCTCACAACCCTGCATCACACCACACTTGCCCATTTCCTGCTCCAGAAAAGGTCAATACTCTGCAAGATTTTCATTGTCCAAACAGGGGTTAAAAACTTCTACAAGCGGCCAGGCTCCTTCTCCACTGCAACCCCCCCTTCCCCCTCCTTCTCCACAGGCCGACATCAGCTTCAAGCTTCAAGGCCACAGTCCCACCGAGCGCTGGCTTCTCTCCCTCTCGTATCCCGGGGTGGGGGGAAGGTGGGGGGGGCCTGCCCAAATCCTCTCAGGGCTTCTCTCCTGGAAGGGCTGCCCAATACCTCCTGGTGCCCCCATCACCCTTCCATCTTGAGGGCCTCTTCACCTCCCCTCTCTGTCCAAAGCCCGGCCTACCTCACCCAGCACATGGCTTCCCCTCCCCTGCGCAGCAGCAGCAGCTGGACGGGGGAGAGATATGAACTCTTTCCCCACCGGAACTCAAAGAGGAAGCTCCCAGGGGACAGCTCTGCTTTTAACCCCTGTGTTCTCAGAGGCGTATCCAATACCTCAGTGGCCAAGCCTGGTGCCAGTTTCAGAATCTGAACACCTATTGGCCTCTGGCCACTCCATTCCCAGAAAATCTATTTCCTGTAAACCTACAACACAAAGACAGACAAAGAGGAATTTAGGGGAGTCAAGGAGGCCCTCACAGCAGCACCAGTGCTGAGTCTCTCTCATGTGAGAAAACCCTTTCAGTTGTTTGTGTATGTGAGCAGTCACACGGCACATGGGGTGTTGACGCAGGACTGGGCGGGGATCAGGAAACTTGTAGGTTACGTGTCCCAGCTTTTAGACCCAGTCAGCAGGGGCTGGCCCACCTGCTTGCAGGTGATTGTAGCTGTAGCATTGCTGGTGGAGGAAGTGAAGAAAGTAACCTGTAGCGCACCTTAGGTAGTATTTGCACCGTACAAAGTGCAGGACATACTACAGCAGAAAGCAGACAAATGGCTCACTGATGCAAGGTTGTTAAAGTATGAGGCCATTTTGATTCACTCTCGGGACTTGGAACTGAGAACAACGACTGCACAGAACCCTGCGCAGTTTCTGTTTGGGGAAGCTTCAGAGGAATTCCCAATTGCATGGAGGTGGTTGAATTGCAAACCAAAATCAGGGAGGATTTAGAGGAGGAGGAACTGGACGAGGGGGAAAAGTGGTTTGTGGATGGATCAAGCAGAGTGGTCAAGGGAAAAAGGAAATCAGAATACGCAGTCGTGGATGGGAAAACAGGAAAGGTGATTGAAGCGGGCCCCCTGAGTGTGAGTTGGTCGGCACAAGCATGCAAACTGTACACAGTTCTGAGGACACTGAAGGAGCTGAAAGGGAAAAAGGGAACAATTGTTACAGATTCAAGGTATGCCTTTGGGGTGGTTCACATGTTTGGGAAAATTTGGGAGGAAAGGGGACTGATCAACATAAGGGGAAAGGGACTGATGCACGGAGAATTAATCCGGCAAATCTTAGAAGCTCTAAGGGGGCCGGAGGAAATTGCAGTGGTCCATGTAAAGGGACACCAAGCAGGAATTCAGTTCCGGACCAGGGGGAACAACTTGGAAGACCAAGAGGCCAAAACCGTGGCGTTGATGATGGTGGGTACCCGAGAGATTGAAGGGGCTGAGGTCCCTGACGATGCTCCTCAACCCTCCCAAAAGGAGATTGAATGTTATGAGAAGATCAGGGGAGAATTGAAAGAAGGTAAGTGGAGATTACCTGATGGGAGAGAACTAATTTCCAGAGGTTTTACCAGAAGGATTTTGCGACAATTGCACCAGCGAACACACTGAGGGGTACAGGCCCTGGCAGAACTATTTTTGAAATTTTTCGGGTGCAAGGGAATTTACGAATTGGCCAAGCAAGAGGTACAAGGGTGCCTGATTTGTCAGAAAGTTAACAAATCAAGAGCAAAACAGGCTGCCCTGGGGAGCCGCTCCACTGTGTACCGACCATTTGAAAGAACTGAAGTTAATTTCACATTGTTGCCAAAAGTAGGGAGGTTCAAATTTGTGCTTGTAATTGTGGACAAATTGACTCATTGTGGGAGGCCTTTCCCAGCTCGGAGGCAATGGCTCAGACAGTGACCAGAAAATTACTGGAAGAAATTGTACCCCGATATGGGGTGGTGAATTGCATTGATTCAGATCAAGGGACACATTTCACATCAAAGGTTATTAAGCAGATAGCTGATGCACTAGGCATCCGATGGGAATACCACACTCCGTGGCATCCCCAGAGTTCAGGACAAGTGGAAAGGATGAATCAGACTTTGAGGCGCAGTTATCTAAATTAATTTTAGAAACGCAGATGTCCTGGTTGAAATGCCTGCCTTTGGCACTGCTTAATATCCAAACCATGCGTCATTCAGAGACGGGGCTTTCACTGTTTGAAATGTTATATGGAATGCCATGTAGACATGGAATGCCAGTGGGACACCCCAGGTTTGAGGATGGTCAGATTCAACCATATCTGGTTGCAATCAACAAAAATTTGCAGGAACTCAGAAAACAGGGGATAGTGGCCCTGGGATTCACTATTCACAAAATCCAACTGGGTGACAGAGTGTTTGTGAAAGTGTGGAAGGAGATGCTTCTCTCTCCTCACTGAGAAGGTCCTTTTCTTGTGCTCCTGACAACAGACACAGCCATTCGGATCGTGGAGAAAGGCTGGACACAAGCATCTAGGGTGAAGAAAGCCCAGCATCAGGAGGAAGTGCCCGAGTGGAGGGTCACTTCTTCCCCAGGCGACTTGAAACTCAGACTCCAATGTCCTTGTAAATGACCGACAGCGAGCGGATAAGTTGTGTATGCTATCCATTTGTACACTTTAAGTGTGAATACTGTCAAGGGGTTTTTGTTATTCACTGTAGAAGGGGACAGAGGCCAAAGGGGCTGTGTACTCAGTGTTTGGAGGAAGAGCTTGAGCTGACTGACCGTATCCTAACCTTAGCCACAAATTTGGGAATCATTGAATTGGACTCACAGGAGTGGTTCTGCATTTTTCAAAATGGGGTGCGTGGGAAGCTTAGATCACAAGCAGAAATTTTGGGTGTGGAGTGCTGAAAATCCATCAGGGTACCGTGCAGTTCCGATGCAATCAGAGTGTCACGGTGGGGCACCTTTAAAAGGAGGTATGCGGCCTAGTCCGAGGGCGTGTTCCCCGAAGAATACTCCTGCTGCCGTAAAGATGGTCTTCCTCGCCGGCCGCTGGTGGCACCCCAGGGGGCGGAGGCAAAGGCAGAGGAGTACGCCTGGTGGGAATCCTAATTGGCCTGAGCCTAGTCGTGTGCGGGATGCAGAGCCTGCACACTGAGGTCCCGATGAGAGGCAGAAGTGAGAGCTCCACAGACGAGTGTGGAAATTGCACTCAGGTGGTCCCAGTCGCAGGGGATGGGGGACACTCAGCATACCAAGCCCCAAAGGAATGTCTCAGGGAACCTGGCAGGTACTGTTGGAAGAATGGCACAAAGGTGAAATTGTGTGAATTGGAAACAGCGATTTGGTGTATCAGTCCTGAGGCAGGGCTAAGGAACAGGCAGTCAGATGAGCACAGGCATCAAATGAGAAAACGAAGTGTGGAAACAATGTCAATCCCCATTTGTAGCCAATGTAACTGGACCATGTGGGTTGGGGGAAAGACAGAATCAATCTTTGTCGCGTATCACCAGGTGAATCCATTGTGCTACGACAATGCGAGGCTGGGGATATGCATGATGAACGGGAAAATGTATTGGATAGTGAGAAATGCTAAATTTGACAGCAAATTTACTTTGAACAGAGACCCACTCATATTGGACTTGGCACAGGCAAATGACGACAGGGTGTGCCTGCAATATGATCAGGTTGTCTGTTTCACAAGAAATAAAAATTATGAGGATCCTGAGGGGAGAATGAGAGACATAACACAGGAACTGAGGCGAAGGGAGTCAGAATTGAGGAAGAAAAGATTTGAAAAGGAAAGACTGAAAACACTGGGAGAACAATATGAAATGCTGGAAAAACAATATGCTGGTGGGGCACTACCTTCCCCAGACAGGAACCTGTTCATTGACTTGATGCAAGAGGTTGCAACTGAATTAGGATTGTCAAATTGTTGGATTTGTGGGGGGCTGAAGTCTGCAGAAAAATGGCCTTGGAAAGGGGAAGGTTTGGGTCCAGAACAGCTTTTGATATGGGACAATCCCAGGGTCTCAAAATTGGCACAGAAACCTGAGGGGTGGATTTTGGACCAGAGGGTGATTGGAACCATCTGCATCAGTGGAGAAGGAAGGGAGTACACTGAAATGGTGGGATACACTCCTTGTGTATCTACCCTGACGGCGAACTCATACACAAAAAGCAAGGTCTGGCAGCCAGAACCCCCTTTGGGGTACTGGAGCCGGAGGAACAAAACAAATTGTGAATGGAACAAAAGAATGGGACTGTGTTGGGTCAAAAATCCAGGAGCCAACCCTTTCCAGTCCTTGGAGGGCATGAGGGAATACTGGAGACACCCAGAGAAAATAAATATCAAATGGAAAGCTCCGGATGGAATTTATTGGATCTGTGGAAAGAAGGCATACAGTGAGTTACCCCCAAGGTGGAAGGGATCATGCACCTTAGGCATGAGAGACCCTGAGAAGGGAGAGAAGAAGCCTGAAAAAGATGATACCAGTGATAAGCGGTAAGCAAACCTGGCGGGAGGAAGAGTGGCCAGTGGCAAGAATAATTGATTATTATGGACTGGCCACGTGGGCCCAGGATGGAGGCTACAGGTATAGAACTCTGATTTATCTACTGAACAGACTGATTCGACTGCAGGCAGTGGTAGAAATTGTATAAAATCACACCTCTGAAGCCCTGGATTTACTTAGTCGGCAGCACATCCAGGTACAGGCATTTGTGTACCAGAATCAAATGGCTTTAGACTATTTTCTGGCCAAAGAAGGGGGAGTGTGTGGAACATTCAATGAATCAGAATGCTGTATTGAAATCGATTATTATGGGGGAACCTTAAGAGGTTTGGTGGCCAAGATCAAAAAGGTGGCCCATGTCCCTGTTCAAAAATGGAAATCGATTTTACAATCCTCATGGTGGGACAAATTGTTTGATGGGACCTGGTGGAACAAAGAGATGTTTTTCGTACTCTGTTCAGTAGCTGGAATCCTATTCCTGTCTTATCTAATTCCATGCTTTATTCGACTGATCCACTCTATGGTCCAGGGAATGCGGATAGCAATAATTCCTGTGAATCCAGAGGGAGCTTCTGGAGGCAGCACATCTAAGATCATGAGACTGGGAGAAAGGAAGTATGCCAGCAACACTGCCGAAGTCTTGGCAAAATTCAAAAAACAGGCAAAAGTCAATGTGAATAATATGGGATATCAGGGTGTTCCACAAGGGGAGTACAGAATAGTGTAAAGGGGTACTCTGCTTGTGAAAGATCCTTAATGGTGGTGGGTAGGAAATAAGAAATTTAGCAATTTGAGAGCATGAATTAAATTGGTGATATAAATGGGGAGGGATTGTAGTATATGGTAGACATAATTCATGCTATTAATGTATAAAACACTGTAAGATCCAAACTATATCTTTTGACCATCCTGGCCAGGAGCAGTGTCTTATTCATATACATCTAGTCCCTGGACTTCATTGAGATAACATCGGGGTTTTTAACGTAAGGATAGAAGCTTCCAGGGCGATAATCACTGGCTTCCCCGGGTTGCTGGGTCTGCCCAAGAGTGATTATCGCCTCGACGATTGCATCTACCATGATGACTGACGGTGCCACCCTGATGCCTGTGAATGTTGACTTCCCTAGAGTCTTCTGACAACATCGAGACACCTGGACTGAGTCTTTGTCTACCTCTGCACATGTAAAGCCATGGTTATGCATGTGAAGAGACACAGAGAACATTTTGCTCATCTCTGCCTCGGGCAGAATAAACTGTACAAAAGCTCGCTGCGCGAGGCAGCATTTGTGAACAGGGGGAGACTCTGACATTCAGAGGTCAGATCTGTGCGTTCATCCAGCACCGATCCCGGGCTCCAATGCTGACCTTTGGCTGTGGTGGTTTCGACGACCGAAGTTTGGTCTCGCAGAAAAATTAATAAATCTTCACTATATTTTCTTATAAGTTTGGCTCTCAATTTGATCGTTTATAATATTTGGGATAAATAGATATCTTTGGGACAAATGTTGGACCCCCAATTGCCTTCCTTATGATTGTTCTAAATATTGAGGCAGATGGAATCACATGCATATTAAGCTCACTAATGGTACCTGGGTAAAGTGATCCTACCACATTTATCTCAGGGATTTTGAAGGCTGTAAAGCACTAGGGAGGGACAGTTTTCTGACTACCTATTTTATAAGTAAAATACATGTCCATGATAATCAGTGGAAGTGGTAACATCAGAATAGAACTTGAACCCTTTTTAGTGAATTCTGGTCCAAATCCAACCAAACAGTTTGGGATGCAACTGCAAATGGAAACCCATTTAGGAGCTTGGAAACGGAAATATTGTGGCTCTTATGGTGGGGCAACTACTGTTGGAATACTGTTAGGCCCAGGAAATAAGCTACATTTGACCCACCAGTTGTTGATGAAAAGTGGGAAGGCCCCTTTGCCAACAGAATATGGAACTTGAAAGGACATTATTGGATTTGTGGCCAACATCATTATCCCAAGTTACCTCCAAACTGGTCAGGGATATGTTATATATCCTATATTAGACCGCCTGGAGTATTTTTGCTACCACAAATTCAGGGAAATCAGGGATCAAAGCATATGATGATTTAAGTAGAGAAAAGCAGTCAATTTACACATCCCTGGCTGGACGGATTGCCCCAAGGCAGGGAAAAGATGAATGGCCACCAGAACAGATTATACAGCACTGCAGACCAGCCACTTGGAATCCTAACAAGTTAGGTACCAGAGAACCCATTTATAACTGGAATTAGATAATTCGGTTACAAGATGTCTTTTAAAGAATAATCAACCAGACAAGTACAGCGCTTGATCTTCTTGTTGATAAATCCACTGAGTTGAGGAATGCAATATTTAAACATGGGATGGTGTTAGATTATTAGCAGAAAAAGGAAGAGTTTGTGGAAAGATAAGTGACTCAAACTACTGTTTTCAAACGGATGACAACAGAAAAGTGGTCAAACAGATAGCAAAGGAAATAAGACAATTAACTCATGTACCAGCCCAAACATGAAAAGGATGGTAATGGGACATTTTTCATGGTTACCTGGTGGACTACAGGTTAAACAAATGCTACTTTTCCTTTTATGTGTTATAGCAACTCAAATCTTTTTTTACCCTGCATCATACCTTGCTTAGTGCAACTCATTCAGCATGTAATCAAGGGGATGCAGGTGGTAGCTGTTGTGAATATGAACGAGGCCAAACCTTCTCTGGAGAAAGAGGTTCTCGTTTATTAAAATAGCTGCAAGGAACAGAGTACCTAGGATAAGCCCAAGCACCCACACAGCGAGCCAAAAAGAGAACAGTGCGCTACCCCCAAGTGCACTGGGTTTTCCCCAGAAAACAAGTTTCCAAAAACAAGAATCCTGACCCAACTAAACTCCCCCCATTTATAGCCCCCTTTGAGTCCATGATTGGTCCATTTTGGATCCACATGATGATTGGTCCATTTCCAGGCTTCTCATTGGTCTTTACTGCCGTTCATTCTGGACCAATCATTTCTCTGGGCTTCAAATGATTGGTCAGATCTTCCATCGATCCCTCTTTGACCTTGCCTTGCCCTGCCAGTCCACCCCTCCACCAAACCCTGGACCCTTCTCCTAGAACATTCTAATAACCCCCCCCCCCCCACTCTTAACATAATACAATTAATATAATTACTACAATGTAATTGAACTATACCCTAATTTAACATAACTTAACTTTTGCTTATAACATCTCCCCCCTCTAAAACTTTGATCAGGCTTTAGCCTGCATCAGCCTCCTAACAGTCTCTTGACAGTTATCTAATTAGTTTCTTAACCAGTCTTTCAATCAGTGCTTTAACATGTTTCCTCTTCAATTGTGTATAGTTGTCTCAATGTCCGGTAAATCTGGTTCATAAGCCACCTGTCTTACTTCTCCTTTTAATCGGTTTCCTTTCTGAACAGATCAGTTTTTCTTTCATAGGGCATTCTTCCAACAATTTCTGTTTGAAAATTCCCTATATTTTCAAATAGCCAATACACTTTGCCATCCTCTATAGAGGAGGTTAACGATAAAAAGTTGATACAACTGGGGCTCGGATTTGAGTGTGTTCTGAGGATGGCAGTCCAAGACTCTCTTGCATACAGAGGATGATAGCATTTTTCACACAATTGTATCTCCCCCTTATTGATGCTGATAAGTAGGAGGATCATTAGAACTGGGGGTCTGGTGCAGGCTACTCTCTCATTCATGTCTCTCCTCTGTAGAGGATCATCTACTCCTTTTGTCACGAGTATATCCTGATCTGGTCTTGCCCCCCCTCCCCCCTCCCTCCCACATCCTCTTTCCTTACTACTGTCCTGTTCTTACCAGCTACTGTTGCAGGAGTCTACTTCCCCTTTTGTATCAACCTGTTCTTTCTGTCTTTTAAGGCCAGATTGCTAGGTGCATGGGAGAATGTTCTATCGCTTCTCAGATCACAGGATCTGTAACAGGGAATACCAGAGATTAAAACATGTTTTTGATAATTCATGTAATCTCACTCCCATATATAAATACCATTTCCTCAAGTTAAAAGAATATTAAAAGCTTTTCAATTAAATGTCTTATAATAAATCTAACAGAGTTCTTAGTATAACTTATTGCTTATGTGGTTCTTATGGTGTTCCTGATGTCTTCTTCAATTTATCTGTAATGGGAGATCATCTCTCAGGGGCAGAAACTGCCCCTTTTACTCTGGTGACATGTGTCCATCCTCGTTCTTGCGTCCTAACAGCTGTTTCTGTGATGAGTAAAACTTGAAATGGACCTTCCCATTTCAGAGTTAGTGGTTGTTCTTTCCAGGTCTTAATTAACACCCAGTCACCAGGCTGGAATTTGTGGATTTTAAAATCAACAGCAGTAGTTTGAGGAAGGTATCCCTTGTTCCTTAACTCCTCTAAAGTGCAGGTTATGGTCTTTATATATTTTCTCATGCCTAATTCTCCTCCTTCATACATTCCTGTATTACCTGGAGTAGTTAAGAAAGGTAAGCCAAACATCATCTCATATGGAGAAATTCCTTGGTTTAGTCCTTATTCTCAATAATGCCAGAGGGAGACATCTTAACCAATTCATTTTTGTTTCTTCTGTTAATTTTGTGAGAGTTATCTTAAGAGTCTGGTTCATTCTCTCTACTCATCTGGAACTTTGAGGTCTCCATGGGGTATGAATTCTCCAGATGATATTTAATGCCTCTGTTATTTGTTGTAATATCTTGGCAGTAAAATGAGGACCTCTATCAGAGTCAATAGTATTAATCATTCCATATTGGGGTATGATTGGTTCTAATAAGATTTTACTTGCAGTCTTGACCGTTGCTCTTGTGGTTGAGTATGCCTCCACCCAATGAGTTAGATGATCTATTATCACCAGTAAATACTTATATCTCTGTACTTGTGATAATTCTGTAAAGTCTATCTGTACACATTGAAATGGCCTTTTTGCTAATTCTCTACCTCCTTGAGGTAATTTTCTCATTACTTTTCTATTTGTCTTCTGACATACCATGCATTCTTGAGTTATTATCTTGGCAATTTCCCACACCCCAATACACACATAAGTTCTCATAAAGTGATCATGTAAAGCTTGACTACCCCAATGGGTTGAGGCATGTAGGTCCTCTAATATCTTTCTGGTTAATGCCTTGTTTAATACTTGTCTACCGTCTGGCATCCTCCATTCTCCTTTTCCGTTTTGGACTGCACCATGTTTTAGTAATTCCTCTTGTTCTTTTTCATTGATAAAGGGATCTCCTCCTTTTCTTGATCTTCCTCATTCCCATCTCCTACTTCATTTAACCTGAAGATCTTTTCAGAATCCTCTAGAGCAGCCTTTTTTGCAGTTATGTCTGCCAAATTTTTCCCTTTTATTTCTCTAGTATGGCCTTTTTGATGTCCCTTTATAGGTACCACTGCAATTTCTTTTGGCCCTTTTAAGGCTTCTAACACTGCCTTTATGAGGCCTTCATGAATTAGGGTTTTTCCCTTTGAGTTGACAAATCCTCCCTCTGCCCAGATCTTCCCAAAAGTATGTACTACCCCATAGTTATATTTCGAGTCAGTGAATATGGTCCCACTCCTTTGATCAAGCCATTTTAGCCCTTTTAATAATGCATATAGTTCACAGCATTGTGCAGACCAACTATTGGGAAGCTTTCCTTTCTCTATGACTGTCATCGTATGTCCATTTACAATAGCATCCCCTGATACTCCCTTACCATCTACTACCTGTGATGAACTATCTACAAGCAATATGTCTCCTTCAGGTAAAGGTAGTTCTAATAAATCTTCTCTAACTTTTATCTGCAAATCTCATGTTTCAAGGCAGTGATCTTCCAATTCTTCTTTTGGTTCTCCATATAAAAATTGTGCAGGATTTTGGATACTTGTTGTTGTCAATTCTATAGTTTCACTTTTTTTAATATCAATTCATATTTTAAAAGTCTGCTATCTGAAATCCATTGACAGGCTCTCTTACTTAGTATACCTTTTATATCATGGGGAGTAAACACCTTGAACTTGTTTCCTAATGTCAACTTGTAATCTTCCTCCACAAGAGTTACAGTTCCAGCCACTGCCTGGAGACAAGTGGGCCAGCCTCTAACTACTGGATCCAGCAATTTGGAGAGATAAACAATGGGTTTTCGTACCCCACACCATTCTTGTACAATAACTCCATAAGCTATTCCTTCTTCTACATTGATGAATAATTCAAACAGCCTATTTAAATCTGGTAAACTTAGTATTGGAGCATTTGCCAATTTTTCTTTTAGGTCTTCTAACTTTTTCTCATCTTCAACTAATTTATCATACAGAAACTTAACTAATTTTGTGTGTCCATCTATCCATAATTTACAATACCCAATTAATCCTAGTAATTTTCTTACATCGGTGTTTTTGTTTTTGGGGCTGGCAATGATAGTATTCCCTGAATTCGGTCAGCATCTAATCTCTTATATCCTTTCCCAATTATGTGGCCTAGATACTTTACTTCTGGTTCCACAAATTGTAACTTTCTTTTAGACACTTTTAACCCCTTTTCCCCTAGGAAGTTCAGTAAATTAACAGTTGTTGTTTGTACCTCTTCTTTCTGTTCTGATTAATATATCATCTACATACTGTAGAATTTGAGATCCTTCTTCAGGTATAAACTGTTTCATTAGTTCTTCTAGAGTTTGGCTGAATAGGTTTGGTGACTCCGTGAATCCCTGAGGCAACATTGTCCATTGTAATTGTTGTTTTCTCCTGGTTTCCTCATTTTCCCATTCAAATTTGAACCATTTTCTACTTTCTTTCTCAAGCAGACAGGACCAAAAAGCATCTTTTAAATCTATAACACAAAACTATGCATGTCTCAATGGTACTTTGCTCAATAAATTATACGTGTTGGCTACTACTGGATATCGAGTAACAGTTTGCTTATTTACTTCTCGTAAATCTTGGACTAATCAGTATGTACCATCAGGTTTCTTTATGGGTAATATTGGGGTGTTATGTGGCCACATGTATGGTTCTAAAATTCCTTCTTTAATTAAGTCTTTAATTACAGGTGTTAATCCCTGTTTCCCTTCTACAGAAATTTGATATTGTTTAACTCTTATTGGGGGAATGTGAGGTTTCATTTTGATTTCTGTGGGTGGAATTTCCAACAGTCCATGACCCCCTCCTTCTGCCCACACTCTCAGATCTATCTCTTTCTCTTCTTCTTTTAAAACCATCATTTTCACTACCATACGTTTTCCTTTAGGGACTACCCCTATTCTTAACTGCACTTGTAAATCCTGGCCTAAGAGGTTAGAGTCTAATTCAGGCATATACAGCAGGTCAGCACAGCCTTCTCTGAAACTTCCGTTTATAGGTACTTCTTCAATAATGGGTACTTCAAAACGGTTATTCTCAGCACCTTTAACTTTACAGGTTCGGTTACTTAATTTGCATCCCTTGGGAATCTTTGAAATAACTGAACAATCTGCTCCAGTATCCACTAAAAATTCCATTTCCTCTCTCTGAGGGCAAATTTCTAGGTTTACCAGGGGCTCCTTTTGATGTCCAATATCATCCCTCAGACAGTATGGCCCCTGACACCCCTAGTCCTCTCCTTTCAGCCTTCTCCCTAAGGTGTCTTGTTCCTGAGCAATAGTCTCATCCATCTTTCTGCAGAAATTTCTGGTATGTCCTTTCTTACCACAGTAAAGGCATATGATTTCTGCCCAAGGTGGTCTTCTCCTGGGCCAAGGTGACATTATCTCTGTCTGGCTCATGCCTTCTACTTGGCTGATCTTTAAACCCATTTATTCTTGGATCTGTGTACTCACTTTTTCCATCTCCTGGTGACTCACTATTCTCAAATCTAGCACTCTCTCTAGCTACTGCTGCCATAATTTTTGCTTTTGTCCTGGTCTTCTCCTCGTCCCTCCTTAGATATATTTTATGCACCTCTCTTAATAACACGTTCATTCCTTTTTCCTGCCAGTCATCTAACTTTTCCAATTTCCTTCATATATCCACCCAGGCCTTAGTTACAAATTGAATTTTAACCAAAACTTGTCCTTCTGGACTATCTGGATCCACACTTGAGTATAACTGAAAGTTTCTTTTTAATCTTTCTAACTAGACACTGGGTGATTAATCTCACTCCTGGTGACTATCAAATGCCAATCTTGCATTATTTGTTCTTGGGACTGCCTCTCTTATCCCTTTTACAATTAGAGTCCTATATTGCCTCATGCTTGCTCTTCCCTCTTCTTGGTTTGGATCCCAATTAGGTGGGTTAATAGGCATTTTATCTTCCTGTCTAGGACCTCCTCTATTTTCTCTTTCCCAAATCCTCATACCCATGGTATGAATCATTTGTATTTCTTTGGAAGAGAACAATATTTCTAGGATAGAATTTAATTCCTCCCACGTAAAGGTGTTAAGCCCTAAGAATTGGTCTAATTGTTGGGAGATGCCTACTGGGTCTTCTAATAAAGTTTTAATTTCTTTCTTAAAATTTCTAACTTCAGAGGCAGTTAATGGGGCATTCACAAAACCAATACTGCCTCCTCCCCCCTAGGCACTTCCCTTAGAGGAAACAACTTTTCAGTTCTCCCTCCTTCATCTTGAATTTTCTTTGCTTGGAACCTTGTATTATATCGATGGCTTGCCACATGCTCATCTGGTTCAATTAACTTCTTTTCCTCTATATCTTTACAACAACAGGTCTTTTTCACTCCCTGACCTTTTGTTCTTTCCTTCTGCTTTTGACTCTCAGTATCTTGGGGTATAGGGGATAAATAAAAAGGAATGTTTTTTGATGTTCCAGGAATAAGAACAGGGGAAGAGATACTTTGGATTATGGGTTGAAGTATGGGGGAAAAATAAAGAGGGATATTTTGGAAAGTTTTGGGAACCAAGACTCTGAGTGGTACTAGAGACCAGTACTTGAGGAACTGTGAACTGAAGGAGTACTGGAATGGGCAGCTTCTGGTATATTTGGGAAGGGAGGTGATACACAAGAGGGGATGCCAGGAGCAGGACAACTTGAATTAAAAGGTTGAGGTGATTTTAAAACTCCTAGGGAGTAGATACTGAAATTGCATCCACCTCATGAGATGGTACCAAGGGGTACAAGGTTGGAGGGGGAGGAGGAAGGTGGTCTATAGGAGGAATCGGAGGAGGAGGTAACAGGAGGTAATCTAAGGGATCAGGAGGAGGAGGCGGAGGAAGATTATCTAAAGGATCCTACCCACCTCCTTTCTGGTAGCTTAGTTTCTTCTTTTTCTTCTTCTCTGGATACTTTATATAATTTTATTTCCTCTTCCTGTTACTCTCTTTCTAACCAACATTTAGCATGTCTAATCTCTTCATTGCAAGGTTCTACTCGGGTATTGACATATCTATTTAAAGCTATACATAGCCATCTTTCTTTTGTCTCGTACCAGGGCCAATAAATAGGTCCTTCAGCAATACTCTCTTTAGGCCATATTTCTGTACAGTATCTTATGATTTTTATCTTATCTAGATCCTTCATTACCTCATTAGTATCCCAATTATTTAGAAGTTCACCTAAAGGACTACTAGGAGGTATTTTCTTAAAAACTTCCTTCCCTTTTCTCTTCCTCCTTTTTCCAGCACACTGTCCCATCTTTAACTAGCAATTGGTATCCAAATAATTTTTTTTCTAATAAGGTATATGTATTAGTTATAAATGAGGAAGAGAAAATAAATATTAATTATTGTGGAAAATGTAATAATAATGGTTACTTTAAAAGGTTCCTTATCATAAGAGACAAGACAAAGATGGCAACTTTAAAGAAATACTTGACGTGGGAAACAAAATAAATATGGCAGCTTTAGTCGGAAACAAAACAAAAAAAATGGTGACTTAAATATTTAGTGTGGGAAACAAAATAAGTATGGTGGTTTAACAAGGGTTTCAGAATAATAATGTCAATTCAAATGAACATTTATAACCTAAGAATAGGGAAATGTCAAAATTAATTCCAAAAAGAAATATATTATCTATCCTTTTAGCTGGAAAACAAAACAATAATGATGGCTATTTCAAGAAATGAAACAACTTACAACCACCTGCTCAACCAAATACAAAACAGGCGCAGCAAGACACTTACTCAAAATGGCCTTTGCATACCACACACGAAACTCAGAATGGCCACTTCCCAGCCTGCTGCACATGAAAATCAAAATGGCCGCTTCCCAGCCCACCGCATAGAAAACTCAAAATGGCCGCTTCTCAGCTTGCCTCACCAAAAACTCAAAATGGTCATTTCTCAGCTCGCCTCACAGAAAACTCCAAATGGCCACTTCTCGGGCTGTCTCATAGAAAACTCCAAATGGCCACTTCTTGGCCTGCCACCCAGAAAATTCAAAAATTCCTAAGGAGTGGTCGAAGGAATTTTGGCCTGCCCTCACCTCCGAACCTCACTCCTTAGGGGCCCCAACTCTTAACATACAAGAAAAGAGAAAAATTCTCCCTAACAAAAGCTGGTTCTAACCTCCCCTTCAGCCCTAGTGACTGAAAGGGCCCTTCCACAGCTGGCGGCCCACCTCCCTCCTGCGGGTCACCATCCCTGTGAAGTCTATTTTCAGCCACCCCTTCGACTCCCTTTAGCTGGGATCCTAGGTCAGGGTAAGCCTACTTCCCCTCTATGACCCCCTTCCCACTGGGGTCCTAGTTCAAGGGGACCCTACTCCCCTTGGGTTGGGCACCCTCCCCTTCCCCAGCTTCAGAAAAGGGGCACTTCCCTACATGGTGGCCACTTTGTTCAGTGGTCTCCATCTAGGAGTATTTTCTCCCACCCCCAAGGTCCTAGTTCCTCAGGGAGTAGACTCTGCCAGTCTATCCCTGAGGAACAGCCCTCCAGGTGGTTTGAGCTAGCAGTCGGAGCTCTACCCCTCCCTGGGCACTCCGCCCCACTAACCCTCCTCGGGTACCCCTATGACCCCCCAAATGGGATCCTAGTTCGGGATACCAAGTGTGTTCCCCTCTGTGACCCCCCAATGGGAACCTAGTTCGAGGGATACAACTCAGGCCAAGGGCTCAAACCACCCCTAGGATTCTCCAATCACCGGAGGAACGGGAGCCTGCGCGGGTAAGGGCAGCTATAGGTGGGCACTCCCCATCTCCCCTACTCCCAGGGGTCCATAGGGGTACACGCACTCCACGACAACACTCACTTCCCTCTGTTCCCTGTCGACCCCCCTGTGGGAGTCGAGAATCACGGTACTGGGAGGACTGCACTCACTTCAAGGGTCTATACTCACAGCTCCTGTCTCATTCACTCACATGCACTTCGCACCCCCTATTACCTTTAACCCCACTCATGTTACTCTGAGGCAACGTGAACCCCGCTCCCTCTTGGAGGGGTCTCACTTTTTGGGTCGCTGTGTTCCCTGCAGCCTTGGGTATAGGCGCAATCCCTTCCGCAGTCTGACGTAGTCCAATCTCTGGCAGCCAAAAAGGTGGCTGGACGCATCTCCCAGGTCCTGGGCTACCCTGAACTGTTTCGGGGTGGGGCCTATCCCAGACATTCTCCCAAAAAGATGTTATGAATATGGATGAGGCCAAACCTTCTCTGGAGAAAGAGGTTCTCGTTTATTAAAATAGCTGCAAGGAACAGAGTACCTAGGATAAGCCCAAGCACCCACACAGCAAGCCAAAAACACAGCAGTGCACTACCCTCAAGTGCACTGGGTTTTCCCCAGAAAACAAGTTTCCAAAAAGAAGAACCCTGACCCAACCAAATTCCCTCCATTTATAACCCCCTTTGAGTCCAGGATTGGTCCATTTTGGATCCGCATGATGATTGGTCCATTTCCAGGCTTCTCATTGGTCTTTAATGCCATTCATTCTGGACAAACCATTTCTGCAGGGCTTTGAATGATTGGTCCGATCTTCATCCAATCCCTCTTCTACCTCACCTTGTCCCGCCAGATCACCCCTCTACCAAACCCTGGACCCTTCTCCAAGAACATTCTAATATCACCACCCCCCTTAACATAATACAATTAATATAACATAATACAATGTAATTGAACTATACCCTAATTTAACATAACTTATAACAGTAGCCATGCCTACTGATCCAGAAATGGCTAAAGAAAGAAAATTATGTGACCATGAATAATTGCAAAACCAAAGAAGACCCAGGAAGAAAATATTAAATGAATGATTGTCACAGTTTGGGAGACAGAAAAACAACAAACGAACTTTGTGTCCACGCAGCAACAGCCAGTATTTATTGAAGGGCAGCCCTTTTTATAGGGGTTTCAACCTTCCTACTCATACTGAGTTGATTGGACAAAGGTTTCAACTCCACCCAGCTTACTGGCCAATGATGTGGGCACATCCCTGGCTCAAAGGGATTGCTTGGGGCCCCCTTGTTTGAGCTTGAATTCAGCCAATCACTTTCATACTTGGGGACTTCTGTGCTTCAATAAGCTAAGGAGCTAGCTGGTTGAGTAAGTGACTGTCAAGGCTGAATTGTTTGTGTAGGTGTATACCAGCTATAGCTGTCACAAATTAAGGTTTGCAAAGAGAATTATTGAGAAAATTAAAAGAGGAGGGATTGAAATGAGTAAGATGAATGTGTCTTTATAAACAGACTGTGTGAATTGGCTTGTAGATAGGGCCAAGAACTTACAGATAAGGAAGTAACAGAAGAAAGAAACTATCAGTTCTAAAAAAATTTACTAATTGACATGGACTGATGCTCAACTAAGGCTGTATTAAATTCCTGAACTTAGAGAAAAAGAACAGAGACATAATGGAATTATGAGTAGTGTTTTGTTAGAAAATTAAAAAAGGGGGGTGCATATTAGAAGGGGTCACAGAGTAGGCAATTCAGGGTGTCTCTACCTTCCAAGTACCTTGGCCAATGGGGAAAGGAAGATGGTGATGCGCCTGAGAACTTCCAATAATAAAGGAGTTGCTTTCCCCAACAATTTCAGAGACTCCAAGGGAAATGCCCCATGGCCTCTCCCTTTATTTGAATTAAATTACAGGACTCCTATGTCTCCTCCTTGGACATAAAACTCTGGCATTTTGAATTTTTCCACACAGTTTCCTCTTTAAGATTATATGACTGTGAAATCTTGTGAAGCTCTATTATGGTTACAAGAAATGTACTTACAAATGTCTGTATGAACAGGCTTACATAAAAACATTGATTTCTATAAACTTGCTAGCAATTGTTAGTAATGCCAAAGAATACAGCACCCTGAAATATTTTAATATGGTTGACTTCTTTTCCCAGAGCAACTATTTTTTAATGTTAAATATGTAATAATTAACCATAATTTGTATTCATTTTCAGCTTTGTGAATAGTAAAATTTTCATGCTTCCTACAGTCTGTGTATTTCTCTCAAGCCTAATTCAAATGCAAAATATGTATGTTAGCTGTATTTTGAGCTCCAGAATGTAGCAACCTTCTTGCAGTTAACCCCAAAACTAAAACTTAGAGAACTAGATGGTTGGTATGTTCAGGTCTTTCCAGACTCTGAAGTGAGCCCACCAAAAGAGCAGATTCCAAAATAATAACTACAGCACAAATATAAAGGTATAATCATGGCTATTTCTGATCCACTTTATTGATTGAAATGAATATTTCAGGTAAAATTTACAACATTATAAACAGAGACACGAGAGACAAGAAGAACAAAGCATCACACAGTCTTTAGACTGTCTAAAGACCTTTAGAACTGAAGTTCCAGTTGGTAAATAAAAGAAAGTGAATCTTTCATCATGTGTTTAGATAACACCATGATAGACTTGCCAAACTCTTAGTAGGCATGAACAAGGGCAAAGCAGACAAAGAGCAAAGGAGAGTATTTCCGGCAATAGACAGATCTTAATTACATGCCAGAGCGGTCTTGTGAGGCTTGTTAACCTGTGCCTGACCTTCTCTAATAATTTCTCCTGACAGCAACAAGGATGTGTCAGCTTGTCTGTGTCAGCCTGAACCACTTGGGGGCTGCACATGGGGGCACAGGCAGAGTCTATGCACACACAGAGGTGTGGGAAACGAAGGTCTATACTTGCAGGTCTGTACCTACAAAAGGGATTTAATACCCCAACAACATATGAGGGGCTGGACCATCCCCTCATCTGGCAGCCCCTGCGTCCCCCCAGGAAAAGCTGGGTGAGGTGGCAAGTGACATTGAAACTCCCTGTGGAGGGGCAGAGGCCCTCTCCTACCATGCTGCCTGGCCTGGGTCAGGATAAAGGAGATGTACTGCTTTACAGGGGCACTGTGGGGAGGCTGATAAGGCTTCTCTAGTTCCTGGACAACTTGAAAACCAGCCATACCTTAAGGTGGGGTGACTTTTGCTTTGATCCACAATTAAGCAAAGGAATTAGGTTCTATCTGAAAGTAATATTAAAACACAAATGAGATTAGATGTTTGGATGCATGTGGGGCGCGGAGGTTCAGGGACATCACACCATGACCAACATGATCCAGTGAAGCCAAGTTTACTATCCCTAAAAAGACTATATTTATAATAAATCTCTACTGTCCACGCATCTCTAGCTAATACATGATTGGTTAATCCTAGCTGTTCACGCGTCTAAATTAGAATGCTGATTGGATCCCCTAATTTCTCACACGTCTTGCTGTGATCGTCTGGCCCACCCATGACTCACTTTTTTCTTACTTTCCCAAGCTTGCTGACAAATTTGCTGAGTCCTGATGATTCTTCTTGCATCTCTTTCAAGGCTATACCGACCCCATTTCTGAATATGTCCATTTTTCATTGCTTGTGTTTGTGACCATTGTCAATTAGTACAAGCAGGCTGGATTGTGCATCGGCTGAATATGACCATTATCTAACCAAAACTCCTCAATCTGCAAAAAACCTCTCAACAGTTCCCTGGTTTTGTTTTTGCACAAGCCAGACTGATTTAAAAGCATGGTCAATTATTTTCTGCACACAGCATAATAAGCAAGGCACTATAAGCAGAATTGAAAAAATAATACAAAGTATCATAATACCACAGCGTACTAAGTCCTTGAGCCAGCCTGTTATTCCCCAGGATTTTAGCCACTCATCAAAAGAATTCTCAACAACTGTAAGCTTTTTCATATTCTCCTTAAGCAATGACAGTTTCTTGTGAATAGATTCAGAGTGCTCAGAGAGATTCATGCAACACATCCCTTCAAAATCTTCACACCCATGTCCTTGTGATAGCAACAAAAGATCTATAGCAGCCCTATCTTGTAACGCAGCATGGTGTATGCTACCTACATCAGTGGTAAACTCATTAAGTACTTCAGATGTAATGTTAATTTGTTTTCCTGTCCAACAAGCCAATTGTTTTAATTGTGTAAGGGCCTGTGATGAAGCTGCTCCTGGTGTAAAAAGTGATGCCAGTATAACCGACGGCCTATTCCAGAATTCTACATTATCCTTACAGTCTGAGCCTAACAGATGCACACTACATTTTAGACGGTGGAATTTGTGCCTGATATCAAGTATCTGTTGAATACTAGGGGCAAACAGGTTAATTTCCCAAAAGAGCACGGGCCTCCTAATGCTTTCTGAGGAATTGCAGGCCAGGCTCTATCTCCACAAATGAGAAAAATTCCAGGAGGTTACATGCTTGCTGATTTTTGTTTTAGGGAGATGACCATGTCCAATTGGCACAGTATGCTGTGGCCATGAAGAAATAGGAGATATCCAAGCACTATCACCTCCGGGTTTTCCTGACCTCTCCCTAATCAGGTCTTTACCTTTGTAGTACTCAAAGAACAGACAATAATTTCCTGGCACTGATCCCAAAATATCTAGTTCCTGTGGTTCCTGACTTGTAGTATTTAAACCTTGAGTGATTGTAAATGCCTGAGCTCCTAAAGGATTTCTAGGGATTTTTTGTTTTTCACACCAATTTTCTGTGATCCCATTTTGATTAGTACACCAATTTGACCAGGCCTTACTTAAATTGCCATAAATTTGAGCTCTGGTCCAATTTCTGAATTCTTCCATTGAGTCTAAGGGAATTCCAATCAAACAGGTGCGAAATGGACCCGAAGGTGTAGCTAGTGATAAGCAGAAGGATTCTTGCCTTGTTCTGTTAGCCCATGTAACCCACATGTTAGCTCGCTGCTCTATATTGTATACTCCCTGTGTTTCCTTAATCATTACACTAAGCAACATTGTTAATACTTGCCAGATTGCTGCTATTGTTGCTGTTGTCTTCAATCACGCCTGCGCTTTGCCCAAATTGCTTTAGCCCATTCCCACTCAAAATCTCTGAAGTGATGTATTTGTGCTATTGCTATTCCTACTCCACATTCAGTAGCTAATATCTTGCTTTCTAGTATAATTTGGTTTGCTATAACAATTAAAGCAAGGTTAAACTGCACCCACAGTAACAATCTTTGCTCATATACTTCTATCAAAGATACATCCTGGAGAAAACTCTGATAACCTCCTGAGTTACGCCCTAAAAATTTAGCTAATGCTACTCTTGGGGTAATAGTGTTAAGTATGTGAAAGCAGTTATTGCATATCAGGTTAATAGGCCTAAATTTTTGCTTTTTCCCTTGAACCACTGCTAAATTGTGTTCTTGACAAACTTGTCGCCAAGTTTTTAAGTTACACTTCATACAATGAACCTTAAGCCACGGCTTACATACACAACCATGAAGATAACAAGCATTTTCTATCTGATTTACAACTTGTGATGAAAGTGAAGGTAAAAGAAGTCTGTCTATATCTAACCAGTGTGTATTAAGCCTATGTGGAGTTGCTAGTACTCCCTCAGCATTCTCTAGCAAACTTGGCAGATATTCAGACTGTTGTTCAGCTGTCAGGTGTTGAAGAATCGGATTCAGGGCTGTCTGGAATCAGTGCTTTTGCTGATTCTCCGCCTCTGGACACAGGATGGGTTGATGATGATGGTTTCAGATAGGGTTTCACCCACTTGGCTGGAATCCAACAAATGCCTTTATCTGTAAGTAAGCACATATAACCTCTTCCTATTGATTTTACTGTAGCTGGTCCTTCCCACACCCCTGTTTCTGGACTTTTGAACATGACCTGAATACCGTCAGGCAATTCCTCATTTGGATTATGTGTGAGGGCATGATGCACAAGAATAGGTGGATCTTCCCTATCTCCTGTTGTTCTAAGGTAATTAAGCACAAAAATGGCTTTAGCAGTTTTTTCCTCAGGGGATAACCCTGTATTGCTGATTGATGCTCATCAGCTGAACTGGAACATCCTCGACCAGACGATGTGCATGCGATGTAGCAACCTTTGTGGCAATGTGATCCAAGGCCTGCTGTTGTTTTTTATCCAGGGTCCGACATTCATCTGCCCGAGATGAGGTACCTAGTAACTGTATTAATGGTTCAAGTTCTTCGTTAGTTATCCCACAAATATTTCTAATCCATTGAATATCCCCCACTAATTTTTGGACATCATGTACAGTTTTAATCTCAGTGGTAATGGTGAGTTTCTGTGGTTTCACTACAGACTGATCAATCTGCCGCCCAAGATATTTCCAAGGAGCAGAAGATTGCACCTTATCAGGAGCAATTTTCAAGCCCCTTTTTTCTAGCAAAACTGTCATGGTTTTTAGAACAGTTACACAATCTAATTGTTTTCCAGCCACCAATATATCATCCATGTAGTGATAGATGATATACCCAGGGAATTGCTTCCGAACAGGTTCTAATGCCCAAGCGACATAAATTTGGCACATCGTAGGGGAATTTTTCATTCCTTGTGGCAAACAAACCCATTCATACCTTTTGGAAGGTTCTGACTTATTGACAGATGGAACAGAAAAGGCAAAATGACTTGTGTCATGTGGATGCAAGGCAATAGTGAAAAAACAATCTTTGAGATCAATGATCAATAGATTCCATGACTCAGGTATCATAGTGGGAGATGGAAGACCAGGTTGTAGGGCACCCATAGTTAGCATTACTGCATTAACAGCACGCAAGTCTTGTAGCAACCTCCATTTCCCACTCTTTTTCAGGATGGCAAAAATTGGAGTGTTCCACGGGCTAGTGGATGGCTTTATGTGTCCTTCCTCAAGCTGTTCT
Source organism: Camarhynchus parvulus (assembly GCF_901933205.1). NCBI lineage: Eukaryota > Metazoa > Chordata > Aves > Passeriformes > Thraupidae > Camarhynchus > Camarhynchus parvulus. The sequence goes on along the minus strand of NC_044601.1, from coordinate 29,907,733 downwards.
TGCACTAATTGTTGGATTATGGCAACTTTTCCTTTGACAGTGGCCACTGCTCAATCCAAACAGGTGTGTCAGTGGTCCAGCTAATTTTGAGGATCGGCTGCCCCTCAGTGGCCGCTGCTAAAAAGGCTGTGTATCAATGGTAGCTTTTGTTGACTTAACAGATCCCTACCAAGCAAACCTAGTAAGGTACCAGGGGTTTGCATGACATAAGGCCTTGTAGATACATTCACTCCATCTGGGAAAGTAAAAGTAATTACTTCCCTGCTCATCTGAGTTGCCTGAGTCCCTCCAATACCTGCAATGCCTAAAGTAGGATCAACCAATGCCCAATGTTTTGGCCATATTGTGTTTGAAATGATGGTTACATCTGCTCCAGTGTCAATTATGAGTTTCATAGTAATAGAATCCCCATTTGGATGTGTCAGGGTTACCTGTTTGTCTGGTTTACCTCTTGTGATGTCCATGGCCCAATATACTTCTGGTTTACCTGTGGAACCAAAGCTTCCTGTTCCCCGTTCCTTGCAGCCTGTACAGGGGACACAAGACTTAAAAGGAACAAGCTGAGCAATTTGTGAACCTTTGGGAATAGATACAGGAGGAAAAAATATTCGAACCATAATTTTAACAACCCCTTGATAATCTGCATCAATAACCCCAGGAATTACATCCAATCCCTTTTTACTGGCAGATGATCTCCCTAACAGAAAAGCACTAAGCCCATCTCCCCAAGGGTCCTTTTACATTGGTATCTATCAGGTGTACAGCAGAGTCCGTGATGGTCACGTCTGCTGCGGTTTCCACGTCCACTCCGGCGCTTCCAGCAGTTGACGATCTGAATGAGTAAAGTCCACCTCCCCCTCCCTGGGAGGCTGAGCTATCCAGGCAGCTCTCCGAACTTTTTTGTGACGCCCGGAGAAAAGGCGCTCCGAGACACGTTTCCCTGGAACTGACATTCTTTAGTATTGTGGTTATCCTTTTTGCAGATAGAACAAAATCATTTCATAGTTGCAGAATGACATTGACTCCTAACATGTCTGATTTTACCACATCCAAAGCACTTAATGTTCTTTCCTTCGGCTCTCTTTTGCAGCTTAGAAAGCAATGGTTTTACTGCATCCTGTACTGCAGCAGCTACATAGGCTGCTTTCTCTCTCTGTGTAGTTCTAGCGATAAGTTCCAGCATTTCTGTAACATCAGCTCCCTTCCTTAATGTTCCCAAAATCTGCCGAGTTTTATCATTAGCATTGTCAAAAACAAACATATTAAACAATTTTACCTTTGTCTCTGCATCCAAATCAGGATGATCATAAATAGCTTCATGCAATCTGTCTACAAATTTATCAAAATCCTCATTCACCCCTTGGCGAATCTGTGTGAAAGACTTAGTGCGTAACCCATCTGGAAGTGCAAGGATAGCATTATATGCTAGCTGTTGGCTCATCTGTAAGACTTCATCAATGCTCCTAGCCTGGGCAGTGGCAGTAGCCCAGGGCCCTTGGCCAAGTAACTGTTGTGCTGTTAAACCATGCAGAGGATCACCCTGCACTCTAGGTCTTGCTGCTTCCTGAGCACACTTTTCCTCCCAGCTTTTATGGAACATCACCTGCTGATGGGGTGGCATTATAAGTCTTACTAGGGTATACACATCAGCTGGAATAAATGTGTTAGATGTAAAAAGATACTGCAAAAGTGACTGTGCAAGTTGGGATTTTAAACCAAATTGTGAAATTGCAGCTCTTAACCTTTCTAAAATCTTCCAATCGAAAGGTTCCCAAACTCTACCAGCAGCATTAGTTACTACAGGAAAAGCCTTTACATCATTTAAAAGAAAAGTCCCTTCTACAATAGCTTCTGTAATAACTCCTTTCCACTTTTGTTTCTGAGCTGCTTCTATTTCAGGGTCACATTCCAAGTCTAATTCCACATTTTTTACAGCATGAGAGGGAGGGTTTCGTTTAACCGGCTCGAGTGCTAGCTCAGGGACAGACTGAGAGGGTGGTAACTGCCTTCCAGGTTGTCTGTCTGAACCTACTATCATTAGTAAGTCCGCTCTCTCAAAAGAATAATCCTTTTTGGGAACAACTGAATCTTTTTGTTGAATTACGAATTTTGGCAAACTATCCACTAAAGACTTTAAATCCTCTTCAATAGAAGTATTATTCATAATAACATCGCCTTCCTTATCCTTTTCACATACAGCATGTTTAGTTTCTGAGTTACTGTTATCAACAATTTCTTCACTCTGAGTACAACTGTCCTTTGTTCTACAGACCAATCCCCCCGAAGAAGTTTTATCACTTTGAGTACCACTGTCCTTTGATCTGCAGGCCAATACCCCCGAAGAAGTTTTTTCGCTCCAATTACACTTGTCCTTTGGTCTGCAGGCTAACCCCCCTGAAGAGGCAGCAGCTTCTTCATTCTCTCTCTGAGCTGGAGGAGCAGTCGGTGTAATGCTCGATTCTGAGCTGAGGGGTTGCGGGCTGCGTGAGGGAATATCTAAGGTGGTAGAAAACAGTTGCTGAACCGAAGTTGCCGGACATGCCTGAGGCTGTTCTGACTCAGAGGCAAGGGCTGCACAAGCCACAGCAGCAGCTTTCCTCTCTGCCTTTAAGGCTTGCAACACCTCTATGATAATTTTCCACAAAGTAGCATATTTAGATGCCTCTTTTGCCTCACTCCCGCCAGATGCAATACTGTCCCACAACATCCGCCCCACAGCTTCCCATGTCGAAATCTCAAAAGCAACCTGTGCTCCTGCTATGAGATTATGGTCCCAAGCCCAGTGTAATAGTCCCTTCAAATTGGAAGCATCATACTTCAGTTCTCTCTTAGAGAGGATATGTTGGAGGAGTTTCTGAACACCTTCCCTTTCGTGTTCAGACCCCATCTCCTCCCTGGCCCCTCACCTTGATCAGGGCGAGATTCAAGTCGTTTGCAGCTGGAGCTCCAGTAACCTTTTCCTCTCACCGGGGCAGTGAGGATACTTTCGACCGGCTTCTCCGCTCCTCCAGGGTTGGCTCTGATCCCCTGCACAGCAGCCAAATTGCTGACCTCGAGTCCCTTTAGTGCTACGACATTGGGTTTGCCCGCATTCTCCACCAAAAATGCAGGACGCGGAGGTTCAGGGACAACACACCACGACCAACATGATCCAGTGAAGCCAAATTTATTATCCCTAAAAAGACTATATTTATAATAAATCTTTACTGTTCACGCGTCTCTAGCTAATACATGATTGGTTAATCCTAGCTGTTCACGCGTCTAAATTAGAATGCTGATTGGATCCCCTAATTTTTCACGCGTCTTGCTGTAGTTGTCTGGCCCACCCATGACTCACTTTTTCCTTACTTTCCCAAGCTTGCTGACAAACTTGCTGAGTCCTGATGATTCTTCTTCTTGTATCTCTTTCAAGGATATACCGACCCCATTTCTGAATATGTCTTCAGCTTTTATGATCACAGGGTCATTTTGAAAGATGAAGGATGGGTAGTTGGTCCAACATGACTATGACAAAACAGCTTCTTATGTCTGTCAAGTCTGGGCAAGCTAGTGAGAAGAGTTTTGAACTTGAAAGAGCAAGTGATGATCCACCAAGTAAGAGATAAAATGATGTTTTGCTTCAGCCATAAGAATGTATACTTATGTCTTTTAGGCAAAGATGTAGCTAGCATGAGCCTAGGCTGCTTGAGTGTGGGATGGGGTGGGATAGGAAAAGGGGAGTTAACCAGTGCTTGGTACTTAGAGGTATAGAAAGTGGGGCACTGTGGGCATTCAGAAAGAATGTGAGGAATGTGAGTTCCTGAGTACCCAGCCAATGGGATAATGGGACAGGGACAACAGCGGTTGAGGAAGGGTATAAAAGTTTGTGCATTTTAGAGAGATGTATGCCTCCTCAGTGAGATGCACCTGACTCAGATGACTTGTTATCAGTAAGTGATGCTTTGATGACTTTGTTCTCTTTCAACTTCTTATAGATGGACAATGAAATGATTTGCTCTCGCAATAGAGGGATGAATACTGTGTGAATATTAAAAGAAGCTTTATTGATGTGTAGTTATGTTATTGTAGTTTATATGTCCTCTGTTCTCCCCATAATTCCCTTTCCTCCTCTCCCCCTCTGTATTGTTGCCATCAGAAAGCCCGGGTTGTCTAGGACAGGTAGAAAGAAGGTGGGCATGTGTGCCCCTTCCATGGGGCAGTTAGGAATGGAAAAGCTTATTTCTAAGGGGCATGACAGCATGTGACCCTCCAATCAAGTGACAAGAAAGCAGTCTCCACGATAAACAGCAAAGAAGAGTCGACTGACAGACCTTGGGGAGGGGCCAGGGTTGGCTGATGCAATCCCCAGGGGTATAAAAGACTGAGCATCCATCTTGAAGATGAACCACCCATGTGATAGGCAGCCATGAAGGCAGTTCCCAGTGCTGCAATTTTTCCTTATTTAGTCCTTTTGTTGTATTTTTGTTAAGGTTTAATAAACTTTTTAAAATTTTTAAAGTAAGCAGTTGTCTCTCACAAGCTTTATCAGCAAGAGAGTATTCCTCACAAGCATCAAGAGAGAAAGTTGTGATCTGGGCTGATGTGCAAAGGGCTCAGGCTGATGCGGACAGGAGAAACCTTGAGCCAGTAAAACAGGGCAGAAGGGGCCCCAGCTCACAGGAACAAGGATGTGCAAAGAGCACTTTGTGCATTATGGTGAAAGTTATCACACCTTTTACACAGGATCATCATAACTGGGTGCATTTCTACATGCATGGAACATATAGTCATTATAGACTTCACCTGACAGCCATGGCTTTTCAAATACAAAGGATGAGGATGTTCAGATGCAGCTCACTAGGTCCTAGGATTTTTGGATATTCAAAATTAAAGCTCATCTGCAAAAACTGGAGTTTGTTAATTTGCAGGGATAACAGGCTTTTGCAAGGCTATTCTTAACATAATCCCAGAAATGGGTTTACCCGTGAGTAGAAGGTTATGTTGAGGATTTTTTCTGTCTAGGTAAAAAATCAATATAAGAAGAAAAGTGAGAACACAAGGCTCTGTTAACTTCATACATGAAATTTTTCTTGTAGGATGCTTATTTGCTTGTTAAAATTACATTTGTGGGTGCAGACTGCTGGATACTAGAGATGAAATGGTAACTTCAACTCGGCTGCTCCTTGGTAGCATAAAACAATCAGTGTAAGGAAGTGACACGCATTGTTTTGTCTCTTTGTAGAAAAATGCAGCTAACAGTGAGTGCTATGAGTTTGAAAAAAAGCTTTGGAAGTTACATGCAGGGGAAAGAGTCTGTCTGAGATTCTAGGATCCAGTGCTTTAACCAAAGGTGATACACAATAATCCCTGTATTTGAAGTTATGTGTAAGGGTGAAAGAAATTAATAATGGAAGAATTGTATTCCCTCTTTATGAATGCTGACTCTATGCATAAGCAACAGAGGTGAAAAGGCAAGATGGAGAAATTCCTAATTGTCTTAGTCTCTAAACCACCGAATATTCTGGCACAAAAGAAAACTGTATCTGGAATCTAAAAATCAAGGATACTCTCTGTATACATAATGGTCCACACACACATATAATAAAGAACCCCACTAAGGCAAAATTAGTAGTAAAACATCCTGCTTAAATTGTTACCTTGGGAAACTTCATTAATGACTGTCAATGTAATGTAATGTAATGTAATGCAATGTAATGTAATACAATCCTATTGTGCACAATTACACTGCAGTAAATATCCCTTAATTCAAAGCCTCCACCAGAGGCCAATATATTGCCATTTAACTACTGTCACTTTGCTCAGAGGATATTTTTACTGGCTAGTTAAAGTTGAATGGAAGGTTTTTTTGGTCATTAGACTAATGAACTGCTTTTAGATTGCAGGGTTCTGGTTGTTATTTTTTCTTCCAGAGATATTACATAGAATATTGATTTTAAAGGTTTCCATTATAATTACCAGACAACTGACCTTTTCTTAATATTGAAAGAGCTGGTGAGATTTTCACTTGTGAAGAGAACCTCCTTATTTCATCTTCCCTCTTACTCTGGTTTTGATTCACATATCTGACTGGGTGAAATGGATCCTTCCTGGTAGAACTAAATGGAAAGAAATGTTTAGAAGATTATGTAATGCTAGTGTAGAAGAAACTTAGAGCAAAATCACCTCAACTGTGCAGAACTAAAGATTTCCCTACACATTTTGCTCTCAGCAGACAATGATGGAGCAACATCTTAACACATTCATGAAAAGAGCTCTATTTACCTTAATTTTTATTATTGTGAAATTTGGATTTTTATGAGTCTAAACCCTGAATTAGAAAGTGTTTCCACTTTTAAGGGCCTTCTATTTCTGTCTGCAAAACACCAACACCAGGACTGTCAAATTTTATGATCAGAGTAAAACAATATAAAAAATGCATCCAGATGGTCTGCTGAGACAGAAGAAATTCTCAGCCCTTCTGTCAATGAACAGACAGGTCTGATTATGGAAAGCTCTCAAGGACTCAAACACAGAGGGTCATCTCTGCAGGATTTCATATTTTTTAGCCAAGAAGCCTAGACTAGTTGCAGAGACAGGGCAGAAGACTGTGATTGCCATAGACACAGGCACATCTGAAATTATTTTTCTACCAATTATTCTTATTATAGAGAAGTATCTGCCTGTGGTTTCCCAATGGGACTATTTATTGATCTCTTTAACATACATAAAGCTCATTTGCAAGAAGGTGAGACTGACTTTTTTACATATATATTAAAAAAAATCACTCTGAAATGGTAGCATTCCAAAGAATCCCAAACACTACTGTGCATAGCACAATTTAGCGATTAGGGCCTTTTTACAGGATTTGTAATTGCTGAAGTATAATATCCCATTATGGGATGGTATGTAAGGGTTTTGTCAGCCTCAGCTGTTGAAACTGTTTTGTTTTCTGTAAAACACTTGTAATAGCAGCGAGGACACATCCAAGAAGAGCCTTTTATCTTTTGATAAAATTCTCTAATTAGAAAATGCAGCCCTTGTTCCTCTGCAGATTTGTTACATACTAGAAAATGTAAACAGTTTGGGATTTAAACACCACTAAGATCTTACCCACATGGTCCACTCTCCTCTTTACCCTCTGACTTCAGCTTCTTCGTTTATCTTTTCCACCCTTCCCCTGACCCACAGAGTGCTTTGGGGGAACAGGCCAGTACAACAAGCATGGGGTGGCCTAGTTGTCTTCTTCAATTCTCCTTTCAAGATAATCAAACATTGAAGGTTTCAGACTACAGGCAAGACCTAGGTCTGGTGTGAGACTTTCCCAGGCCAAGGTGCCTCCATCAGCCAGGTCTGGAAGACAAGGAGCTGTGCAGGAAGTACTGGATCAAGTGGCTTGTCTCTAGTGAACTTAGGTTGTCCCTGGGTGTGAACCTAGGCTGGAATTTAAAATGTACCCATCAAGATTGGACTAGTTTCATGTGACTTCAGCTACTTAAAATAGCTGTTTCCTCCTCTCCTGGACAATAGCAATAGGCATTTCCAGAAGATAATTTGATCCATGTAAAATGTTGCCATTCATTCCACCAACCACAGAAGTAGCTTACAGGTTTAGTTTGCTGAATTTAGGTGAAATACCTCTCACGTGCTGAAGTATGCCTCCATCTCTTTTGAGGCACCTAGGACCACTGGACCTAAGTCTGGAAAAAGCTATCCCCCTGTAATACCACAAAATTACGTTTATTCAGTAATAGCTCCCAGCTATTACTCACAAGATGTGAAAGACCAAGGCAGAAGAGGAATTTCAACTTGCCTCTCCCAAACTGCAGAAGAGTGCTCATCACCACTATACTCTAAACAACTCCACCATCACCTGCCAAACATGAGTGAGCAAGTCAATCCTGCCCAAAAGGTCCTGCAAGTAAACCAGGCAAATGACCAACATGTGACTCTGGCTGGGGTGTAGGTACAACTCTGAAGACTGCTTTCATTTGCTCTGCTCAGCAGCAAAAGACAGATTCTTTAAGGGGGCTCAATGGACTAAAGAAAAGAATTAGAGATCCCAGAAAAACATCTGGGTTCAAGATGAAAAGGCTTTACTGTGTGTCTCAGTTTTGGATTTAGATACTTCACACACTAACTAGATATACAGAACTTCTGTAGATCCAGCCCTCAGCACATGTTAAATCAATGACATGTACATATTTTGTGTACATAAATAAACATTCTTGTATTGTTACAGTGTAGACAGATGTGTCATTGAGCTTTAAAATAATTGTAAAATAATGTAATAATGTAACTGTAAAATAAGTGTAAAATTATTCCTATAAATAAGGTATTGGCACACCTCGTATGACGTGCTTTTTTATATCTAGTTAATGAGTTCTTATATATACCCCTCCACAAAGACTGTAATCAATCTTACTCTTCACAGTTAATTTAGTAATAGCAGTTTTTAATGTCAGCAAAGTTCAGTAACAAACATAAAGAATTCTGAATCAGATCAGATGCAGTTGTTTTACATCAGCATCACAAATTTACCTGCATACTTGTACTCGATCTGTAGCTATGTTGCTCTCCATAACAAGGTAATTAATGAGAACTATAAAATCTAATGGACAACACCGATCCCCACAATCCGTTTGTTTTGAATACAATTGAAGAGAAGTAGCAGCACAATACAGAGAATACTTACTTTCTAAAAAACACAGAATACCAGCTAAAAAAAGTGAATTGTTACTAGTCCCATTTGGATAGTGTATAGCTGGAACAGGGAAAGACACGAAATAATTTATATCAGTCAAGACATAATAGATGGGCATTAAATAACCAGAGCATGAAAATTTCAGTGTAAAAGACAATAGCTGTACCTATATGAAGAAAATGAATGCAAGATTTTAAACTGTGCTCTGTGTCTCTTCTCAGAAGAGAAGAAAGCCATAATGCTCCTAGGCTTTTTTTCAAAACATGTCCAGTAAAGAAAGTCATTAGGCAGTACAAAGCTTGCAGAATTGCTTGCTTCACTTTGGAGTATATGTAAGTAAACAGACACTGGCACAGCCTCAAAACTCATAAAACAAAGGCACAGTAGTTATAATGCTAAAGTAGGAGAATGTAAATAATTGGTATCCTATTTTCTTGCAGTACAGCAGTAGTCTGAAAGGAAAGGCAATACTGAAGGTCTGTAACTTGACCCATAAGAACAAAAGGTTATACTCTCCAGTTGTATTCCACTTAACAGATGCTCTATGCACATTTTTCTTCCAGATAGGTTTTCCAGGAAGAAAAAAATAACTTTTGGTTTGACAGGCAATTGAGCCTACTATTTCTTTTTATAATACCCTTGTTTAGGAGCCTTCTGTACACACAAAATACAGGATTAGGCATACAGTCTCCGCCAGTCCTGCAATATGCTTACTAAAGAAGTTGTCAGACTCCACAACTATAGAGAACTATCATCACCTGTTGTTAGAAGCTCTGTTAGCATATGATTAGGACAGTTCTAGAAGATACTCAAAAACCCTTTTGAGTGACAATATCCAAGGGTAGCTTAAGACAACGTCCAGCAAACAGATAGCATCAGTAATGGCTGACTGGTTGTTGCATTAAAATACCAATGGATGATCACATTACATAGCCTTCTCCAGAGCTTGTGGTGTTAGACTGACACCTGTGAGCAAGCTCCTACAGATATGACAGCTGCCTTCTGTGTACAGTAAACATATACATATTTAAAGCTCCTTTTGCCTTCTATGGCAATTTCCACAACTTGTTTGACTCATTCATCTTCCAGATAAGATTATTTCTCACACACCTCAACTTCCAGTTGTAATACAAGCTTACTGAAGCATCATTCACAGTTGTGATTAGGTTTATTAGGTCTGTATTTCTTTGTATGTATCTGACATAACTTCTTTTAAGTTTTGGCACTTTCAATTTACCTTTACACTGTGTGATTAGCCTTGCAGCTGAAATACTCCATATATATTTAACAGATCATCTTGTTACACTAAGTTCTGTAATCTTGTTGACTTTTCTGTATAATTTATTCAAATTTCCCCACCTCTTCTTTAGTTTTACAGAAAATAATTTTCTGTTCTGGGGTTCTTTTGGTGTGAGAGTTCTCCAATAACTTGAAAAGAGGATTTTTATAATGTCTCTCAGGAGGGATGCAGAAGTTACACAGATCCCTGTGTTAAAATTCTTGTATCTCTGCAAACACTACAAAAGAACTGTACAACTTGGAGTTGTTGATCTTGAGGGAATGGTTCCTCATCTTAGTTTCCTCATCTCTTTCAATAAACTCATCTTTTCAATAAACTGGCCTGTTTTGCAGCTGCTGGTCATAAATTTACATATCTTATATAGCAGAGAGAAGCAAGCGTCTGCAAGAAGTATAACAACTGTATTCGGCACATAGCTATCCAATATCCTATCCATCCTGTTTGGCTAGGAGACAAACTGAGAATTTGTTTATAGATTACCTGCCCAGTACGTGGTCTATATATCCAATTTCTGTGCACCCCACCAGGGGTCACTTATACCACCTTACTGACATTCCTCAGCAGGGGCAGGGACAGGACACGACAACTGTTCTTCTATTATAATAATTTAAAATATTTACACACTGCTCAGCCACTCTATTACACACGCACAAATACTTACTGGTATACTAATGAATCACACCTACAACATTTTGCAAAGATTGATACAATGTGGGGTTTCCAAGCATGAAAAAACCATAAAACTGTAGCCTTCTAGAATACAGACAACTGAAGGGCCTGTGAAGAGGAGAAAAAAAAAAAAAAAAGGTGTTCCCTCTAAGTTTAAGCTCTCTCCAGCGACCATTCACTAGCTTCAAAAGATGAATGTTTGACATTAACTAAAGGTCTCTTGGGAAAACAGTTTAAAAAAATGTGTTAAACCAAGTAGTACTTAGAGAAAAGAGAGCACTGTGTAACACATACTTACTGAGGTACATACTTATATATTTAATGTGTGAAAAATAAAGTGCTTTTTATCAGGTCTCAATGCAGGGACACTGTAAAACTTTTCAACAACTGTAAAACAAACCGATACATAAAATACCGAATCAAACATACATGAAAACAGTGAACATCCTATCTGATTGATGCCGCAAGACAAAACATTCCTTCATATACATGGTATATACATATATATTCCTCTTTACTCAATATATTATGACCATATATATTTCAAAATTTTGTTAGAGTCTAAAAAGTCTAAAAAAAAAATCCTACAAATATAGAACATGGATCAAGCATAGAAGTCCAAGACTGACAAAGAATTTGCTATCCCTGCCCACACCATTATCTCCACTCCTGGGAAAGATATGCCAGTTCTCTTTGCTGGGGTGCAGTGCCTCCACATCCTGCAGGGCACTGTGAGCGGCAGCCATGAAGTTGTCATCGCCAGTGGTGAGTAGATCAAATACACATGAGTAAAAATAGATGTCCTTCACAAGCATCTTCTCATGGCATTTGGTGGTGGCTGTTTCCAGTGTATACCCTGATCGGGGATGAGATGCAGCACCCCAAGGATGCAGCTTTCCCATCACAGGCAATGGCAAGTAACCACTCTGATCAATACGTTCACTGGAAGGGCAGCCGTTCAGACACAGCTGCAGATCCTGGCTCTCCTCAAAGGCCATGACCAACTCCTGGGGCATGCGAATGGCCAGGGTCAGGTAGTGCCCAAGCTGGCGAATATACACTGTGGTTCCGATGTACCTTGCATGCATCTCAATATATTTGCCACTGACTTTCTCCACAATGTAAAAGCTCCTGGTGTTCTCGTCTCCTCCACTTGTTGTACCATCAACAAAAGCTGCAGGCAAGTCATCAGTCATTGCTTGATATACTTTCTGATCTGTACAGTCTTGGTATGATTTGAAGATAACAGTTATCTGCGGGGGAGGGGGGGAAAAAAGGGAAAAGTTAGTGGAAAAAAATCATCATCTCAATCAGTTTTCCATTTTGTAAATGAATATGTCTTGCCCACTACCTTAAAATCTGACAGCTGTCCACAACTCTCGCCTAAGGAAAGCAGCCTGTACACATGCTTAAAGCAGTATTTTACTGGATGGCAAATGTTAAATTTGTTTTTTTGTTGCTCTGGAAGTAAGACTATTAGCACGTGGCAACAGCCTCGAGGTCAGGAAAGGAAAACACTTTATACTTAATTAAGCATAACAACTACCTCCTGCCTCACACTTTCTTAACACTTTGGAATGCATCCTGCAATGACAGAGAAGCATAAGGACTGAGTAATTCCCACAATGCTGGCAACTATGGCAAAACCAGAATGAGACCATGCAAAATCAGGACCAAGAACAACAACTAGTCAAATAACAGCTTAGGGATCCTGGATACATTAGTCCTAGGAACTGGGAGATCTGACATTTGAGTCCACTGTGCTAGAAAATGTGCCCACAAGAGAAACAATGCAAGACTGAAAGGCACCCAAAGATGTGCCTTTGAAGAATGAGTGACTTTCAACATCAAAATCATTAGCATAAAGCAATTAATTTTTTTTAAGATTGGAACTAGCCTTTTAAACCTTTCTATTTATTGGAGTAGGTCACAACAAAAGAAAAAGCAGGTCCTCCAGTCTTACTTGAAGGGAATAACTAGGCTATATGGCAGACCAAGTTTGGAGTGTCTAGCAGCTTTCCTAAAACAAAAATTAGAATTAGAATTCACATCCAAGTATTACAAACAGATATGCTACTGCCTTTACAGGAAGAATGGCTAGAGGGGAATGACTTCTTGAAAAGCTCAAAAGACATTTTGCACCAAGAATAGATATTTTAATAATTATTTTCATCATTGATTGATTATATCAAATTATTTACAGTCTATTATTTAAGTAGTCTGCCATGAGACTCACAATACTTCAAAACATATCAGAAAGGATTTTTAAACTAAGGCTAAACTTAAAATCTGTTCCACAGCAACCTCACATTTTAATTTCAATTAACCATCACACTTCTGCACAACTTTTATTTCTGCCTCTCTGTTTTAAAGTAAGAAAGAGCAATAGATTACATCAAGAGCCAGTTACAAACAATTTGAATAAAACCTCTGCCCTCATTAGCCTCACCTCTCTACACCACTTGTATAAGACACAAGTCTTCCCACCTCTCTCCTTCCATTGCAACAATTTCTTCTTTGGAGTATGCAGACATATCCTAAGCAATATTACATTTATTTTCAATATTTGGTTCATCTCAGGTGGTTGATGCTTTGTCAGTGTTTGTCTCACAACATGGACACTACTCACTATTTTGACTTCATATATTCTCACTAGTGCTGATTGGATTTTTCCAATGGTTCTTCCTTGCATTAATCAGTATAAGATGTATCAGCTATATACCTTGAGACCATCTGTAGTCAAGTAATTTGGCAAAGTGATGATTGTGAACCACAGCTGAGCTGGAATGCTTATGCCCAAAATCCAGAAAACACACAAGTGCCCCTGTTGCTGTAAAGATGGTCTCACAGCTTTGTTCTCAGTAAGCTCAGCAACCTACAGAAGAGAAACTTGAGGTCTCTCAAATTATTAATAATTCTGCATATAATCCAGGCCATAATGCAGTAAAAGGCCTTTTATTTTGTGTAACACAGTTTGAATGAAACAGACTTCTATCTCAGCCTGCTCAGACAAAGAAGCATTGCTATTTCCTTGAGCACATTTGCATTGTTCTGCCAGGAAAGAATAATTTACACACCTACAGAAGTAAAGCTCTAAGTCTCCTTAGCACTTGAACAAGCCTGGAGCCAAAAAGAAGTCTCATTGTTTTAATGAGACGCTGAACTGGCTGCTTGATTAAATATTTAAGCAAGGCACCTGGCAAACTTTATCAGGAAGCAGCTATCAAATTGCTCTCTCCAGAACTCCCTCATTTACAAGAATGAAATGCACACAATTTCAGAACACAGAGAAGGAACAAGAAGCCTTCATCCTAATTTAAGATTAGCAATAACAATGGATGCTGAATGAGAGCTGAAATACTATTAAATGAATAAAGGCCTCCATGTCCACTGCAAGGACTCTCTAAACAGAGACTCAACAGAGACCATTAAGATTTTCCAAGGACATAATTGTATTTAAACATTGCAGCTTAAGACACTGATTTTTAATATTGTCTGTTGGGTGGCATCCATCTAATCCATAGGCCAGATCAGGAAAACCAGAGTGCTGCTTGGGCTTTGTCTTAGCACACATTCCTATCTCAGTATCATGCCCTGGTACTGACAGATACTTCAGAACCTGTTGCAAAGGGAGATGAAGCAAAATGTCATTGCAGAGCTTTCTCTCTTTAAATTCCCAAGGTATTAGAGAGCATTAAAAAGTGAAAATGGTTATTTCTAACAAACTCATGTTATATATATTTATGTACCTACAGTACTTTTCATATTCTGTCTGGTTCCCAAGACCTTCACAAAACTGCTTATGCAGTACTGTTTACAGACTAGATTAGCTGCCCTTTCTAAACTGAGGATGGAAAAATCCAAATGCCAAAATCTTCATGTGAAGAAAGATCTTTGAAACTATCAGTGTATCAGCCTTGTTCTTTGGGCACATACAGAGGTCTTCTGCAGTGAGGCACCCTGAAAGATGAAAGTAAAGGTTTCCAGAGGCTTATGTGAGGATACAATAAACAAACATCAGCTATAGTAAGATTACTAAACCAAACATAAAATTTACACATTTCATTTTGGACTTCATCCTCCCACTCCTACTGATGCCAGTACTGATGAGTACACTGCTCAAAAAAGCTTTCTTAAATTCCACTGCACATACAAAACCTTTCAAAGATGGTGTTACTGAGCTGTAAAACTACCATTTCTAGAGAAGACCCTAATGTGTTTGTAGAAGGTTTAAGGCTTGCACGCCTTAAACAAAAACAACACTTTCAACTCTTGAGTTCTTGTACTTATCTTCCTGTGGGAATCACACATGGAAGGTTTGATCTGCAGCCTTAGCAGCTTAGACTGATGAAAAAATACAATACACACATACTAAGCAGAAAAATCATAAACTTGTATTTCTACAGTTGTAGGTGAGAATATGCCTTAAGTAAGTGAGAAACTACTGGTAAGATGGTGAAGGGTTTATAATGTAGGGGTGTGGTTGTATGGAATAAGCTGAGAGTTTAGAAGTTATAATAGAAGCATATGTGTGCCTGTGAGTTAGAAGACCATAGGATAAAAGTATCCACAGTGCAGCAGAAGTAAGTAGAGATGACAGGTTAGAAAAGTAAAATAAATCCTGTGGCAACTGTCGATTGGTTTAGAAAGTTATATATTGCCTTGTAACGAAGAAACGCGACTACTTTGTGCTACAGCTGACTGCCTGCTCCTCTGAAATCTCACGGCCTCTGAGACTGATAAGCAATAAATTGTTCTTAGCCTGACGGTAGTTCCATCCCTACATTTCTAGTGACAACAGTGATATCTTCCCTAGTGCCACAATTCAATTACAATCATGAAGGTATCACTGTGTTGTTATTTTACTGTGCATTTCACAGAATTCTAGAATTGTCTGGGTAGAAAAAGACCTCTAACATCATTAACTTCAACCTTTATTATAACACTGCCAAGCTTGGGGAGGAGTGAGTGAAAAAGTGCCTAGTGCCTAGTGAAAAGGCCCCTAGGGATGCTGGTTGTTCAGCTGGCTGAACAAGTCAAGCGTGGGCCTAGGGGGCCAAGAAGACCAAGGACATCCTGCCTTGCCTTGGGTGCCAAAGTGCAGCCATATGGACCAGGGCGGGACTGTACCTGGTACTCAGCACTGCTGAAGTGACACCTCAAAACCTGAGTTGAGTTTTGCACCTCTCACAACCAGAAAGACATTGAGGTGCTGGAGCAAGTCCAGAGAAGGGAAAAAGAGCTAGGAAGGATCTGAAGCACAAGCCTGATGAATAGAGGTTGAGGGCACTGGGGGTGTTCAGCCTGGAGAAAAGGAAGCTCAAGGGAGACCTCACTGCTCTCTACAAGTCTCTGAAAAGAGGCTGTAGCCAGGTGAAAGTCAGTCTCTCCTTTCAAATAGCAAGTAACAGGATGAGAAGAAATGGCCTTAAACTGTGCTGTGAAGATTTAGATTGAATATTAGAGAAAATTTCTTCACTGAAAGAGTTGTCAAGCACTGGAGCAGGCTTCTCAGCCTCTTGAGTCATTATCCCCAAAAACGTTTTAAAGGCATGTAGACAGAGCACTTACACATCACATTTAGTGGTGGAATTGACAGTTTGCAACTGGACTCAATGATTTTAAGGGTATTTTCCAACCTAAATGATTCTATTGCAGCCTCCAATGAAACTGTAGTATAAAGCTACTTCTACGTAATAAGACAAATTAATCTCTGCCTTAAGCAAAATGTCCATAAAGATGAAAAGAATAATGACATGACAAGTTACCTGATCCTTCTACTTCTTAAAACATTTAGACCATTTATCTTCCAATTACCTTTTAATTATTTTTCTATTACACTGTGCTCGCTCTGCAGTAATTTCCTGGCAAAATGAAACTATGCTACAAAAGACGTATTTACTCTGGGTAAAAGAACATTTATCCCCAAAATTCCTTTACCCTGCTGACAGCACCAATTCCCAGGTTCCAAGGTTTATACCAAATAAATCACTACAGTGAAAAGCTCTGTAGTTTTTTTCCTTCTCTGTATCCTTAAATTTACTCTCTCACCCTCAAGCTATCTATTATAAAACACCTGGACAAGAAAACCCCATTTCCAATTAATGCAAACAAGAAGACACCTCCAAACAAGAAGGAAAGCTTTCCATTGGCAAGCCTAAGCATCCCTGCCTCAGTTCCTATTCAGGGACAATTACTTTAGTGATATCCAGAATACCTGTCACAGGTGCAAAAGGCTGTAAAGACTTTGTACTCCTCCAAATAAAGCACACAATAAATAAAAATTTTAAAACCTCAATGTACTATTTAATGCACTATACAATACCCTTTCTACCTGCTCCCTATAATAGACATTTATTCTCAGGAAATTCAAAACTCGCTCCAAGAAAGGGAAGCTCTTTATCTACAGCTGCAGAAATCAAACATGAATAATGCCAGTGACCTACTCAAAACACGTGCAGGAAGTCTGTCAGAAAAAAAAAAAAAAGAAAGAAGAGTTTAAACTTAAACTCAGTTTCCCAGTTACTTGCTGATGATCTTCCTTTTCCATCTGAAAGGCCCTAGGATCCTATGCCAAGGGGCATAAACACATCAGGCAAGCTCAACAATCTGGTGTTTCAAAGTTTCAGCTAGACCACAGAACATAAAATAGCTCTGCTCATGGTGAAAGACATATATGTTTTGCACACAAATGTGCAAAACATCTACAAACAAATTATCAAGAGCATTTTTGTAAGCACACAACTCTCACAAGATGTGCTCTTCCAATTAAGGTATTCAAGGGAAATTTTTCCTGCTTTTCATACTTTTATGCCAGATGCAAGTTGAGGAGTAGGGGAGAAACAACATGTGTTTATTCCTCACATTCTTACTTGAAGTGTCCTCCTGGCATTCTCTTGCCCTTTATGAACTTACTGGATAGTCCTCAGGCTGCTGGGGTTCCCACAGTCTCTTACGTTTTGGAGAGAGAAGAAAACTTCACAAATAAAGTTGCCTGCATTATCAACTCCCTCAAAGATTGGTACAGCAGAAAGCTAGGATAAAAGTGAAAAGTACTAGCTCCCTATAAGGGCAAGGGAAAGTTTGCACCTTTCAAAAGGACAATGGGCTGAAGATTAACATTCTATTTCTATGGCTTCTTAAACCACTTCCCTGAAAAATGCATTCAGGAAAAACTAAATCTTCTACTCTTGTTGTACTTCCTTTCGTTAGACCTCTTTAGACAGGACTAATTAGGTTAGTGTTTGCTTGGGCTTCTGTACAATTTAAGCTCAGCACATACCTTTGTTTTTATTTCCAATTAAACATCTATTTCAAATCTGTGCAATGAAAAAACAGCCAAACTAACAAAAAGGAATAGTCTGAAAACTTTTCATATGATGAAGGTAGATGACCTATTGGATGCTCTCAGCTAGGAATTACTCTATGTAGATAAGTGTCACTGAAGTGTAGCTCTTTAGAAGTCCTTTAAGCTATCCAGTGGCCAAAATAATTTAAGTACATCCAACAGCAGATAGTCAACCACAGTTAAAATGGAATGCTTGCAGAGGAAAATATTACTGGAGTGAATGAAGCAGTGGTAGTGTAGCTTAACAGGCCTTTTCTATTTCATTATTGTAGTCTGCTCCTACTAGAAATAACAGAGTCAAGAGCATGCATTAGAGGTATTAAAGCTTATCTTCTACGTCACTTGCACATTCAACCAACCTTCCTCGCCTATAACAGCTGTGGTAAATTCTGTTATCTGTCAAAAAAAAGGAAAAAAATTCAAGGACTAGGCAACTGTTGTGGTGTAGTTTTCAGCTTTATTGTTTTTAGTTCCGTGCTTCAACATGTTTGTAATCTCCTGTTCCATGTACCCCTATATTATTCCCTAGTTGGCTTCACCCTACATTGCACCAACCCTCTCTATCAATCACCCTTGCTCCTGCCTCTTTTTCCAGACACTTTGATGTCAATCGCTGTAATCCTGCCCCTACAGCCTGTCAATCTTGGTAATCCTCGCCCCTTTGTCTAGATTATTCCACGTCATTTTTCTCCTCTTATTAGTCGGTTACATCTGCTCTCCTCCCCTCTCCTATTGCATTAGTTATATGATAATTTAGTCCCTCCTTATGCCCCTCCCCAGTTCTTAACAATTGGTTTTTAGGCTGACTCCTCCCCAGAGTCAGCCCCCCTTCATAAATTAATGTATCTGCATACTCCTTGCTCCTCTGTGCTGCCTCCCTGCTGGTTTGCTTCTTTGTTATCATCTGCGGTCTCCTCTCCGGGAAGGAACAAAAGCAACTTGGAAACTGCAGCCAGAGAGTCCCTCTTTTTCTCCTTAACCACTCCCGCTTGACGAGTACTCCTTCGGTTGCCTGCTCGGCCAGGTCACGAGAAGGGGTTCCTACCAGTGGCCAAACTGCTACCCTCGGCCCTAGCCTGTGGCTCAGGGTGGGGAGCGGCCCTTGGAGGTGCGTGCAGAGGAAGGGAGCTGGAGCTAGCTGGCAGCCAGCGTCACCCCCTCTCCCGAGATCGGGGGCACAGCATCATGCAACATGTAAGAAACATCAGCATTAGAACTATTTCTAGTACCGTAAATAATAGATCTTGTTTTATTTGATTGCTTCTGCACACTTAGCTGCACTTGGGCAAATGACAGGGGATTACTGGAAGAGAATAAAAAAATACCCAAAACAAAAGAAAAAGAAAAAAACCCCTTTTATCAAGAATAAATAAAGACAGAAGGCACACTTTTTAATATCATACTTTCCCTCAGTATGTGCATACATTTACTCCTGGTGTTCTCCTCTTTATCTCTTTGCAAAGATATATACCAGCATAATGTGCTACCATAATCAATAATTTTCAGAATGGGACTAAACTTATGATCACCTATCTACTACAACTGCACCCTAGCCATCCACACAATTTGTACACAAGAATCTCAACTTTTTCCTCTACTACTACCAGGAACAAGGAAATGAAGAAAATTCAGTGAAAGTTTAGCAAAACTGAGCATAAAAGCTTACTGCAGATTATGAAATGCAGCTTTTTCTTTCACTTTAGAAAAAGTCACTGGAGGAGACTGCAGGAGATATAAGTCTCTTTTGCAAAGCACACTCATATTAGTCTCATTCCTTATTTTACACACCTTCAGATCTCATTCACAATGAAGACTCTTTTTGAAACTGGTGTAAGTTAAGAAAGTGTAATTCTGAACTTTGGTCCAATCTCTGTTCATTCATCCAAGCATTGCCATTACTTCAATACTTCAGAACCCAGCACAAACTCAATAGTAAAACTGATTTTTCTACATTAATACTACTGCCCAGCCTGTGACAGACACCTCCTGCTTCTGAGTCCACTAATTAAGAAAACCTACTTCCAGGTCTAACAATACAGTGAAAATTCTCTAGTGTAAATGTCTTGAGGCTCTGTACACATAGCCTGATGTAGCTTGACAATACAAGAGCTACACTACCACAATTTTTAAAAAAGCCCTTTCCCTCCAAAAGAGATATGTGACAATATTAGCTTCAAATGCACAATTAAGTAATTGATGGACACACTTGCTACCCACATCCAGCAGGAAGAAACAAGGACTTTTCTTAAGTTAAAGAAATAGCATCAGTTATTAAATACTAGCGGGTGTATTCCTACTGAAGACCCCTCAAAGCATCTGAGAAGCATGCAATCCTAAGTCTTGCCTGTCTCAACAAGGGTTTAATATTCTTGGGACAATTTTAAGGCCACTGCTTGTTTAGTAAAGCTGAGGTACTAAGTCCTTGTCACAAACATTTAGCTTGCTACCTCCTCTCAGTCCTCTTCTTTTGGCTCTGAATCATCAGTGTTTTGGTAACCAGTTTTGTTTTGGCTGAGAAGTTTAGAAAATTAATAAAAAGCAGACACATATATTCTTTCCATCTTTAAATTCCCTTCCAACCCAAAGCATTGTATGATTTTTTAAACTTCTAGTTAGTGCAGAGGCAGTCACAGATGTACAATAATCAATAACTCTTTAAAGTGTTACATCAGTATCATTACACACTTGTGTGGTGATATGCACAGGTTTTCTTGTCTTAAGCAGGAGCAGAGGGAAGAAAAGAACCTGTTTTGTTTGCTCACTAAAGAAAATGCTAAGGGTTTTACTTTTTTATACTACTGCATAGAAGATTCTGAAGCTAATACACTTCTTCACAGTTAAGAGCTAAATTACTTACTTAACTGTCTTGGCCTTTTACTTCTGCATGCATGCACAGTGCACAAAAATAATCTGTACCTTGTTTGTAGCAGTAGCGCTGGATCCTGGGACCACAGGCACATTGGTCACTTGCACTGATAAGTATTTATTGTCTATGAGGGGCCAAGCGCCTTCCACTTTGCATGTCTGGAAGTGATCCTTAAAAGTCCTCAGATGAGGATCCCCAAACAAACCACAAAACAGGTAAGTAGGAGGAGGTGTCTTCTCTCCCCCCTGACGTTCTCTCACTTCTGTGTGGCCACTGTAATTGCAAAGATCATGGGTCATTTCAGAGTTGGTGGAGGATGTGGGTCCATTTTTGGTACAGTTTCTCTGGGTCATGAGATCACCAATCCCAAGCACTGCAGAATGGTAGACTAGGTTTCCACGGCATACTTTGGAATTGCGATATGTACACACAGAGTATGCCCGCAGGGCCTTGCAGAATTCCAAATCAAAGTCATCAAGAGCTGCGTTTAGATGTGAAGTAAAGGATACAAAATCAGTGGTGCACTTCTGGATTCCACAAGATGTGTGCAGCTCACAGTCACCTGAGCACGAAATAGACAGCAGAAAGACATAAAGCAAACCTCCTTGGTGGTAATATCCCTTTCCAGTCCCACAAGTACCATAGAAAACTACTTAAAAGAAACTTAAAAGTGCTCACCCATTAGAGAAACATTGCATTTTAGAAAAAAAAAAAAGGTTGAAAGATAACAACGGAGACTATCTCAGATGACAGGACTCATGATGTCTTAATCCATTACTTCATATTGCCTAGATGAAAAAAGAGCACTAAGTCCCATCAAGTACAAGCCAGACATTTCTTTCTAGATATCAAGATGATGATGCAGTTCTGTGTTTAAATTTATCCCTTAGACAATAAGAAAGTCCCCATGTAGTCTTTAAGTGCTTTACACAATTTATGAATTTTTATATAGAATTCTGCCCCTCCAAAGAATGTGGTAAAGGCAACAAAGTAATGTTGTTTAGACATTGTTTAGATGTTAGACGTCAAATGTCTAAAAATGTTTAGACAAAAACTAGACTGAATAAAGCAAAAACCAAGTTCTCTTTTAGAAACCAGGGTGAGGGAGAATGGGTAGGTAAGCGGACAAGCAGTTTGCTTTATTTCCCTGACACTGCCATAGCTAAAGCTTTGCTGCTCATTTTTTGGGGACTAAAGCGTGAAAAAACCCAGTTGTCTGAAGTGCAAGTTTTCAGCTAACACACCTATACATTGCAGTACCTATACCTTTCAGAGCGTAATTCAGTAATAAGACTGGCGGGAGAGAAACTCTCTGCCCACAAAAGCCTGAAGTAATTATCAGATGTATACAACTGCTACATAGTTCAGTTTACATGAACAAACCAGACAGATTTTATCTGCTTACCTGATTTCCATAAAAAACCAGTTAACATCTTTGCAAGCAAACCGAAGTTTTACAGTTTTCTCCTTCACAGTTCTCACACGTATGATCTGAAATCCTTCTAGATTCTCATGGCAGTTAACAACAGCTTTCTGAAGGTAACTTTTACCAAATTATTAGGGGTAAAAAATAAATGAACAAGACACACTAAGGGCAACAGAACTCCACTTTTCACACAGGTTAAAACCAGGAGGACCCCAATCTAGGAGAGATCACATTTCCTGCCATCCAAAGAGAAAATGGGCCTTCATAAAGAATAGGTGCACAACTTCATGCAACAGCTGTTCAAGCCTGCAAAACTATCTACTAAAATTCATCTTTGGGAACATTTAACTGAATTTTTTCACTGTCATAAAGCAGGTTTTGAATACCACAAAGACACATAGAAAAGTTAAAAAAAAAGGGAAAACAATATGTATGAGAAACTCCTGAGCCATGAGAAGCGGAAAATAGGCTGAATAGCAACATTTTTCATTTTTTAAATAGCTGTTTTCGGCAATGCACCCAGTGATAAGAGGATATCAGCAATTTCTTTGCCTGCCCCTTAGCTGACCTTCCTGAGTCAGTATTCACATGACTTACTCCAAATACCCAAACCATGAATTTATAAGAGCACTATGTTTTGCCAGTGACGCATAGCTAACACAAATCTGTTAAAATCCCAAGACAACACAAAGTCATATGAGGAATCCCCCACCTACAGCTAAGCATGACCATGACTTGTGCAGGTAAGCTAAAATTTTCTTTGTGCAAGCCATACATACCTCTGCAGAATACGGAGGAAAAAAAATCCTAACAAGAATCAACTTCTGTGTTTTCAGATACACAAAAAAGACCCACGCCAAGAAAAATGACAGAGGGAATATTGGGTTTAGAGCCAGACTTTCAAAGCATCAAAACTTTTATTTCCCTTTAGTTGTATTCATATTATTATTTAAACAAATATATCAGGCTAGCTGAGCAAGTCTGTTAAGTTATCAAACAGTCCAATAAATCACAGAATGGCAGAATTTTTAGGGCTGGAAGGGACCTCTGGGGATCATCTAGTCCAACTCCCCTGCCAAGGCAGGATCACTTGGACCAGGTGACACAGGAACGTGTCCAGGTAGGGTCTAAATGTCTCGAGAGAAGGAAACTCCATGACCTCCCTGCCAGCCTGTTCCAGTGCTCTGCTACCCTTGATGCAAAGAAGTTCTACCTAATGTTGAGGTGAAGCTTTTTGTGTTTCAGTTCATAGCCATTGTTCCTCTTCCTGTCGCTCGGTACCAATGAAGAAATCTGGCACCATCGTCTCGGATGGAGATACTTATATGCACTAACTGATCCCCTCCCAGTCGTCTCTCCTCTGACTACACAGGCCCAGCTCGCGAATCCCTCCTTCATGAAAAGCTCTACCGGAAGGGAAAGGGCCCGGCAGCTCCTTGCGTCTGCGCGCACACGGCTGCGCTCCTGTCCCTCCTAGCCCCACATTCCCGGTACCTGCGCCCAGCAGCAGCAGCCCCAGTGCGGCGAGCAGCCGCCGCAGAGCGGCGAACGGTGCCTCAGCCCTGGCGGCGCGGGAGGGCACAGCGCTCCCCATGCCCGGCCATGCAGGTTCCCGGACTGGCGGAAGGACGGCGCCACGGCATGAGGCGGCGGAGGCGCGGGCGGGCGGGCGGGCGGACGACGCTTTCCACGGCGCTTCCCCGCTCCTCCTCCTCCAGCGGCGCGACCGCAGCTACGGCACCGGGGCGTGACGCGACGCGACGCGCACAAAGAGACCCCCGATGGCAGGGGGGCGGGGGAAAGCGGCAGCGGCGCCTGCGCCCACTCCGCGTCCGCTGCGCCCCCTCCTATTGGCTATCTGAGCTGTCCCTCACGACTGGCCCCGGCCCGACGCCCCCTGGCGGCAACGACCCGCCCGCTGCGGGCCCCGCCGCCGCCGCCGCGTCACTAACGGTCGAGTGCGCCCGCACAACGAGCCGCACCTCTGGGGCGGGACGGGTCGCGAGAGGCCGCCAGGGGGTATTGTTGGGACAGGGCATGGAACAGCGCCGGGTGGGGAACACCACCAGAAGGAGAGAGGGCGCTCCGCCGAAATAGGTTAGGAACACCGCTGGGATAAGAAAGGGGGCACCGGCAGGATAAGGCAGGGACACCTCAGGGATGGGACGGGGAAAACCTCCGGCGCAGACAGGGGACACGGCCGGAGAGGGCAAATGCTGGGTGCACTGCTGGGAACAGGGCAGAGGGTACCAGTGGAACAGAGCAGATGGCAGCACAGGGACAAGGGTGGGTGACAGAACACCGTGACAGAGCAGGGGACATCACCGAGGTGAGAATTAGGAAAAGAATCTGGAGGAGAAGATAAATGCCATCATATCAGGATATTTTTTGAGCATCCAAAGGTAAATTTCCCTTTGAACATGTCATTAAGAAACTAACATGAGGAACTACAGCACATCTCAGGTGTAAGTAAAAATACTGCTTTCCGGCTGTTTGGTTTTTCAATCTGTCTCTCCTTTCTAGCAAACATATTTCATACTGCTAAGACTAGACTGGCTGAGGCCAATTGGTCGAGGTTCAGTGAGGCCAGGTGCTGGGTCCTGCCATTGGGTTACAATGCCTAGAGTGCTACTGGCTGGGGCAGTGGCTGGAAGGCTGCATGGGGAAAAGGGCCTGGGCATTCTGGCTGGCAGAGAGCCAACATGGACCCCGGAGGCCAAGAAGGCCAATATGTTCCTTTATTGCTGACCCTGGCTTGGGTCAGCAATAGTGTGGCCAGCAGGCCTGTCCCCCGGTACACACGACTGGTGAGGTCACACTTCAAATCCTTTGTTTAGTTTTGCACTGCTCATATCCAGAAAGACATTGAGGTGCTGGAGGGAATCCAGAGGAGAGAAACAGACTGTGGGGAAGGGTCTGAATCACAAGTCCTCTGAGAACTGGCTGAGGGAGCTGGAGGTGTTCAGCTTGGAGGAAAGGAGGATGACTTTCTTGCTTTTTACAACTCACTGAGAGGAAGTTGTAGGCAGGTTGGGATGGGTCTCCTGCTATATCTCAAATGAAAGGACAACCAAAAATGGTGTTTAGTTGCACCAAGGAGCCAGCACTGGTGATTCTGTAATATGGTTCTTCAGGAAAAGCATGGACAATGTACAAAATACTGTACACAAATAAGAAAACCACAAATACAAATCAGACAAACTGATTCCCTTGAATTTCTCTTTATTAGAAAATTTCTGGAAAATAAGTATTCAAGAAATAAACTGTTCATTTTATCAACCACGTCTGAAAAAACCAAACCAACCAACCAAAATCCTCCAACCCCAAAAATCTGGGCTTCAATAGCTATTAAAACTAAGGTAAATTGCCACAACCTAGAAAGAAGCCCTTTGGCTTCTTCTGTAGGTCACATAGTATTCATTAATCTAGCTGGGGCTTTGAGAACTATAATCTATGGTTTCTTTTTTCTTCAGTGCTCTTAGAGAAATATTTCTGCTGTTCACCTCTACTAAGAGACAACACTCTTAATTTCATATTGCTCATATAAAAATTTAATTTCTATAATGTAGTTACAGATGCTTGCATTCCTTGAAGCTGTCTTTGACTGTGACATTGTCACAACAAGGGTACATGTACATGCTTCTTTTGGAGGCTCATAGAGGCTCACCCTGTCTGTTCTCCCTCTGTTCCAGAAGTCAAGTAGCTGTATTAGTGCAGTTGACTTCCTGTCTATCTTCTGTCTCAGAGGGGTTTGTCCTACAAGATCCATGCCACAGCAACACCCCTGGCCACAGGCTTTGTTTGGGTTCTGGCTGAACTGTGGCCAGATCTGAGCAGAGGCAGAATCTTTTCATGCTGAACTACATAGTATACAAAGTTCTACAGCCTTAGGTGTTCATGATCCTGTTCTTACCACTTAGCTCTATAAATAGCTTACCTAAGAAGATACTTCATTACAGGTTGTATGGCATATTTGTTTTCTCTTAGGATTGAATATTGTTACACTGCTATGGACTTTTTTTACTGGAGCAAAAAGTACAAAGAAAACAAGATAATTGACAGTGTGATGTATATAATTATGTTCCCTTAACTAATGTTGATTCATTCTACAAACATAGCTATTGATTTCTGTAACCAGATTATGTTATCCTATATCATGCTGGTTTATGTAAATCAGAACTAAAACTGAGTGCTTTTACCTATATCAAGAAATTTTTCTCATGATATATAATATTCCTAAAGGTTTTTTAAGTATTCAAACACCCAGCTAATGCAGTAAAAATTCCCTAGGAGTAGGAGGATAGATAGCTTGTAACGGGTTTTAGAAGCTGAGGCAAATCTCTATCTTCCTTGTCTGAAACTGTCTGAAAAGTGTTAAGGGCCATATTTTAAAAATAATTTCTTAGAGAGTACACAAATCTACAAATACATTGTAGATCTCAGTGTGTATCTCTTGCATAAAGGATCTCTTGGACTACAAAGTAATAACACGTGTAAATATACCGGAAGAGTTGTTACACTGTATGTGGGGTTGATTTATGTTCGTCTGCTTGTTGTGTGAGAAAGTAATGGTGGCCTGAAAGAAATAAAATGTCCTCTTGGACTGGGTGTTTCTTTCCCTTTCTCAAAGTTACACTTGGAATTGTAGCTTTCCTTAGCAGGCCCTTGCAGTGAGTTTTCCCTGAATGTGTGGCTCCACTGGCTATCCAAACCCTACAGTTTCTTTTCCTGCCTTTTTGGAACTGGGGGATCTGTGAGGCATGCCTGCGTATTTTCCCCCAGTCCCTATCATGACCCATTGCCAAAATCCTCCTGGATCCTAAGGTGGACATCTGCTAATACCTTCAAATACCACAATTCAATACCCCATTCAGTTTAAAAGTTTCATTGATTATACAATGCTTGCAACCATGGTGCTTTTTATGAAATAATCTTTGTTCATCAAACTGGGACTAAGTCCATGTGAAGGAACTAAGAATTACATAAATAGCAGGAAACCACAACGCCATAAGACTAGCTTGCAAAATTAAGTTGCTGAAATTTTATAGCTTGCAAAATCATGTTCTGCAACCAAAAAGTATATAACCATGTATGGAAAGGTTATTGCAGGCTCAGCACAACGGCTGAGGATGAAGATGGGAGCCTTCCTCGAATGACCACCAGAAGGCAGAATAAGACCCCCTAGCAACAAGTCACGCAGATGCAGAGTACACTGGAAGGACGATGTATGCAGTGGAGATAAAAGACCAGTGAACTGATGGGTGGTACGTCAGCCGATGGTGGCAGCTGCACCCAGCACTGTACTTGCTTGCTATCGCTTGCTTTAATTAATAAATTTTATAATTGGCTTCACAATTGGCTAAGGAATTGTCATTTCTACGGTAAATTTATAACAGTGCCTATATACAATTACCAGTTTCATTTAAAGGTTTGCTACAGATTGGTACAAATGTACTGACCCTATATAAAGATACAAATATCACTTTCAGTTCACACAATCAAATGTATTGCAGGTTACAAAGTAATTCCTACATATGTATATATACAAAGAGACAAACATCAATTGAACTATCTAAATATCCACAAAGCAATAACTAAACTATCAGAATGAATCATGTGAGATTCTGTAGTGGTTTCAATTTATTTTATTGATTCCTTGTTAAATAGTTAGTTCTGTTGTACGCTCACGTTCTCCCTGAGTTGATTTATCCTTGGGTTTTACCCTCCCTCAAGCTGTCCCTCATGCCGTTCCCTGCCTCTTGTTCCAGCTCTTTCCCTGCCTGTCAAGGCAACCCAGCCCTTGATTCCCGAACCTTCGCTGCCACTTAAACCTCGGGCCAATTGCTGTCTGCGACACCCCTTTGAAATTCCCCTACTCCTCAAAGCCCCATTGGCCCATGTGACCCATCCCCTCCCCCCCCCACCACAATTGGCCCCAGACGCTCATTCCTCCCTATTGGTTAGCTGTTTGTATCCACCCCCTGATTTGTATCTGTACAAAACCCCTTGGAAACACAGCTTGGGGCTATTTATCCTGCTCCTTTCACTTGGATTAAATGCTCCTGTGGAACCTCTAGACTGGGACCCTCTTCCTTTCTCCTCTGCCTGGTCTCTGTCGTGGCTTGTGTCTGGCACTTTAGAGCAAGTGGCTCTAAAGGTTCTGCCGCTAGTATATCCTCATAGTGAGGCAGTTCCCGATTCCTGGCATGGCGCCAGAGTTCTAAGAGCTAGCCTGGGTTCCAGCAGCCACCTCAAGACTCCATTTATTTTTTTAATGCAGCAAAAAAACCCATTCTTCATTCACACAACACATTTTTATACAGTTTTTACAGACCTTTTTTACAGACCTTGTGTGCAACTTTAATTGGTTAATAGCTTTCTTGACAAATTACTGGTTAGTAAAAGGTATTTTTCTTGTCCATCAAGTCTCTCTATTTTTAAATTGTTTACATATTTTCTTCACTAACTCTCTGGGATAGATTTAATGTTAATGCAGGTGCTAGCTGTTTTTTCACCCAGAAATAGATTATGTTAATGAATTTTTGCAGACATCTCTTCACTAAAAATCCTTTCTTAGGATTTTTCCTGCTGAAGCTGAGAAGTTTCAGCCACAAGATGTAAACAATAATTATCTGCTGCTGTGGAATGCAACAGGTGGATCCGTGATTGGTCTCCTGTGGATGTTTGGATCTGGTGACCACTTACAGCAGAGCTGGCTCTAGCTCTCTGTTGGAGCCAGCTGCCTTTGTTATCATTCTTTTCTTTTCTATTCTTAGCTTAGCTAGCTTCTGAGGAAACCTTTCCTTCTATTTCTTTTTAGTATAGTTACAATGTAATATATATATATATAATAAAAAAATAAATCAAGCCTTCTGAACATGGAGTCAACATTCTTGTCTCTTCCTTCACCCAAGAACCGTTGTGACCACTGTCACAGATGGTGACCCCTCGACTGAAGAGGACATTCATCACTTGGTGAGACCCCAGAGGAGCTAATACATTTGGGTAAATCCCAAACATGTGGCATTGATGGTCACCTCATAAGTGACCACAGAAGTGGATTCTAGCCAGGAGCTGAGGAACTGAAGATCCTGGTTTGGACAGAGTTCACAGCAAGGCTGACCACAAAGAGAACCTTTTGAGAAGCCTCCTGGAAGATGTTGAAAGCTCAGCAGCACCAAGCAGATGGCCAGAGCGGCTGGACACTGTCACAAGGTACTGTTGGCTTTTCACTTCCTGCTGATGCTGGCCTTTGCAGATTATGGCTGCGCAGGTGGAGGAATTCCCCCACAGAGGCGGAGGTTCATTTCTCCCCCTCAGAGGAGAAACTTATTGCCCTCTGGCATAAATGGGGTGAAGAGGACAGAATTCTCCTGTTGGAGAGACATTTCTATGAGTTTTTTCAATGGGCAAAGTTCTTTGGGTTTTTTACTAATGTGCTCTATGCCCTTGATATGTTTGTGTGGGAATGCTTGGAATCCATTTTTCAAGCCATTTGGAACTGTGGACTGGGGTACCCTCGCATTTATCCAGTGTTCAGGGTACTCTTCCCGGTTTTGAAACGGAGAGCAGCTGTCTTTCCCTGGATAGCTGACTGCAAGAGGCAGGCGCCATTCCCCCAGTTCCCATGGGAGAAGATCCTTTGAGGGGAGACGATCTGCTGCTTCCCAGCCCCCCTGAATCGCAGCGGGGGGAGGGGAAGTTTCGCCTGCAGCTGAAAAAGGTTTTTTTCCTGTGTTTTCAGAGCATGCTCAGATGAAGCCGCCTTTCCCCCCCCCCGCTGCTCTTGGAGGAGGTTTGAGTGGGCGGTGCCGCCTCTCCGGGCAGCCCCGCCCCAGCCCGCCCCGCGGGTGCGGCCACCTCCCTGGGCAGCCCTGCGCTAGCCCACCCCGCGGATGCGGGCACTTCCCCACGCGGCCCCTCCCACGGCCACTCCTCCAGTGGGGGCCTCGGCCGCAGTAGCCCCGGCCACAGCTCCGCCCACAGCGGCCCAGCCTTCGCCCGCAGCGCCGATGTCGGAGCTTGCAGCTGAGAAGAGTGACCTGCCACTTCCGCCTCTTCCCGCGGCTTCGCTGGTGTTGCTAGGCGACGCACTCGGTGACGACAGAGATGCGGCGCTGCCCCCAGCCCCTCCTGGGCTGGCCCCGCCACATTCTGCGGCTGCACCAACACCCCCTGGCGGCCTCGCTGTCTTCTGCCGAGCCAGTCCCAGTTCGAGATGCTGCTGAAAATGGCGTTGAGCTCGCGGATCGTCTGGAGCTGCCCGCGGTCCCACCGCCCCCAGCAGCAGCTGCCACGGCGCTTCCTGCAACCGGCGTGACTCCCCCCACCCCGAGTTTTTCAGGTTGTCCCAAGGCTGCCCCTGCGGCGGGGTGCTGGGACAGGGGAAGAGGGCGTCCGCCTCTCCTTCTGTGGAGGAGGCGTGGCCCGACAGCTGGCTGCGGGCACAGCCCGGCTGCCTGCTTTCAAGCTCAGTGGTTTTGGCGGGTTGGGGGGTGTTTGGTCGGGTGTTCCTCCTTGGAGGTTGTCATCTCTGCCACCCCTCACGTGCCCATGAGGGGACGGTGGGTCCCGAAAGTTCTGCCTTTGGTCCCCAGCCCAGAGGGGGTGATACTGGGAGGCAGATGGGAGGAACACCTTTTGCATTTGCATTGCAGAGGCGGGGGAACAGCGGAAAGCTATCGTGGGTTGCTTGCTGTGGGGAACAAACATTCCCAGACCCGAGATGGAGATTATCGGGACAGCTTCTATTCCTCCACTGCCGGCATGCATCGGTGATTTTGGGGAAAGGAAGCGTTTGGTCACCCATTCTGCCATTGTACTGGCAGAAGGGTGCAGGTCTGTGACAATGCAGAGCCTGCCTTGTGGGCTGGGCCAGGGCCGTTGGGCTCAGGTCCCTGGACCAGGACCACCTCCTTGGCCTCCGGCTGAACTTGAAGGGGCTTTGCTTTCCCCTTCAGGTCCTGCGCCACCGTTTTGTGGGCCAGGTCTGGGGTTCCTGATCCTTCCACATGGGCCAGGGCCCCCCAGGGCCTCTCTCAGGCTCCTCTGCTGCTGCTGCTGCTCTTTCTGAGAAAAAAAAAAAAAAAAATTAAATTAAATAAAAAGAGTTGAAATAGCTGGCAGCAGCTCAAAAGCATTGAAGGGCCAAAAATTAGCTTCAGCCCAAGTTGTTCAATAAAGGGCTGTGGCCAAGACATTCCAGAAATTTTCTAAAAATTGTTTGAAACTGGTGACTGTCAATGGACTTTTGATAACTATTGATGGATTTTTCTCTAGCAAGCCTGTTTCAGGATTAAAAGGACTTTCAGAGATGGCAAAGAGGAACATCTTCAGTCCATGGACTTTTCCTGAAACTCAGCTGTTTGAACTTGGACTTTATTTGCGCTTTTTTTGCATTTTCTTGTATTGTAAGATTGTTTTAGTGATATGATAGAATTTTATGTTCTACAGGTGAAGAAATTCCCTGTTCATTCCACAGGAGCACTTGATGGAAGTTGATTGGCAAAAGATAACCTGTCAAGTGTTTGTTCTTTCCTCTGCATGGGCTCAGCAGAGAAAATTACAAACACTTTTCTTTTTAACTAAATAAAAAAAGGTGATATGTTGCAGACATCTCTTCACTAAAAAATCCTTTCTTAGGATTTTTGCTGCTGAAGCTGAGATGTTTCAGCAACAAGATGTAAACAATAATTATCTGCTGCTGTGGAATGCAACAGGTGGATCCTTGATTGGTCTCGTGTGGATGATTGGATGTGGTGACCACTTGCAGCAGAGCTGGTTCTCGCTCTCTGTCAGAGCCAGCTGCCTTTGTTATCATTCTTTCTTTTCTATTCTTAGCTTAGCTAGCTTCTGAGGAAACCTTTCCTTCTATTTCTTTTAGTATAGTTATAATGTAAGATATATATATATCATAAAAAAATAAATCAAGCCTTCTGAACATGGAGTCAACATTCTTGTCTCTTCCTTCACCCAAGAACCGTTGTGACCACTGTCACAATGAACTATTCATACCAAGATTATTTTCGCATGGGAACTTGCAAAGTACTAGATGCGCTTAGAAGAAATAACAGGCCAGCCATCGATCTAGCAGAGCAGGCCTGATTTTATGAGGCTTTTCTTTATATTTTTTCTACCTGACTTCAACACTAAACTGTACAACTCTACACAGCTTTACATAGAACTCCATATGTATATAAGCATAACAATTTATGGTATATAAATATATTGACATCTGTGTAAATATAACAGTTTACATGGTGAGCCTGTACATAGATATGCAAATACTAAAGTACCTATCTAAATCTCTGTATACTGTAACTAAATAAGTGTAATGGTATATAATTTGAAATGCAACTCTTGACATATAGAAACATGTATATATATATATATATATATATATATATATATATATATACAGAAACATAGATGAATATAGATATGGAGAGAAAAAGATATAGACAGAACCCAGCTGGCACATTTCCCCATGATTCCCCTCAGTTGATTTCTCCTGTCCAGAATAGTCCTTCTGGAAACAGAGCAGACCGAGATTTAGGAAGCAAAGGAAATACTGAGTCATCATCTCCACCATGCCCTTAGCCTCGCCAGTCTCAGCACACATGCAGTTCCCCCAATCCCTTCAGACCCTCCAAGCCCATCCGCCTCCACAGTGCTGCCATCCCCCTCAGTGTCCAGAGCCCTGCCACCCCTCTCAGCCCATGCCATTTCTTTCTCCTCAGTCCCTGCCATCACCATCAGCTCCCCCAGACCCCTCAATTTCACTGCTTCCTCTCAGCCCCCACAGCCATACCATACACTCAGTGCCACCATCACCACCTTCAGTGGTGCTGTCCCCTGTGACAACCTCATTATCCTTAGCTGTACTGGCCCTTTAGTGGCTCCCTGGTGGCTTGAGCCCAGATACTTCCCAGGGGGTCGGTGCCTGGTGCTCTGGTGGTTCCTTCCACTCCTGTCATGTGTGGGCAGCAAGGACCTGGGGCTGAAACTGCTGCTCAGCCTGGCCTGCCTGACAGCCCAGACCCCAGCATGACAAGAGGGGACAGAGGCAGCAGAGTGGGGATAGAGGCAAAAACCCAGCACATAACTCTACAAATACCAATACCTAAATGTCTGTAGACATAGAACTCTGGAAATACAGGCCTCTAGAATTATAACTTCACCTTTCAGAGTGCTGATGTGACGTGTACATCAGATGGGGCTGTACTCTGCCACAGATTACTGCATAGCATGTAGCTCACATGCTGTGAGCTTTCTGGAAGGTGGCTTCTGTTGTGGGTCTTTGCTGGTGCAGGATAGCCAGCAGCTCCTGCAGAAGACACAGGATACAGGGACTTGTCTGAGGAGCTGCATTCAAACAGCAATGACCCACAGGTGTCTCCGAGTCCTCTGAGAATTCCCTTCCACAACGTGCAGAAACATCCAGGTGCTCATGCCTCCAGTTGGAGGGGGGAGGAAGTGCATGGTTTTAGTAGTAGTACAAAATTGGGGACTACCACTGCTAAACCATGAAAGCCAGAAGAGAAATGGATTAATGAATGCACTGAAAAGCCTCTGATGTTCTTTTACTGCAGAAAGAAAAGCTATTCATAGCCCAAGTGTACATCTTATGTACACAATTAGTAAGGAGAAGAATTTCAGAGTTGTATTGTGTTACACAAATTTGTTGTGCTGTTTGGCAGCCCCCCACTGTCTCAAGGACTCACCTACCTTGAAAATTCCCCGGCTTACACACACACAAAGAAGACTACCTCTATCCAGGGTCTGAAATCATGTAATTTACCTGCTGCCTTCTCCTCTCACCTGCGGCACTGGCATCAGTTTGTTCTTTTCAGTAGGACTTTATTTTGACATCTAGAATTTAATAACAGAAAAATTCCATACAAAACTGCACTTTCTACCAACAGTGAATCTCTCTTTTGCTCCTTGCAAATGTTCATTGTAAAAATGGAAGTTGTGATCTCAGAAATTTACTCACCTTCTGTGGGCCGGATTTTAGAGTCCAGCAAATAATTTTAAAATGTGCTGCCATGCAACACATATTCATCATAGATGGGACAGAGGTTTAAAAGCAATCTCCTGAGGGATCTGATGCTGCAGATTCCCACAAGCCAAAGGGAATCTTCTTTTTGCAAAGGCACCAGGAGTCCAATGCTGGACAGGTGTTGGGGAAGATGAAACAGAAAAGCCTTATAAATTTGATTGCCTGGTAGAAGATTTTGAGAATATGGAAACTATAAGTGAGATTGAAATAAAAGCAAGCTTTGAGATACCAAGCCTTAGTTATTGAACAACTGGAAACCAATGGTATGGCCAGCTGAAGGTAATCTCCTTTTGATTAAACAATACCCTCTGCTTGCAGACAGGTCCAAGGGTCAGAGCAGACCCTACTAGCTTGGCAGAAGGGATCCAAAGAGTAGTTTTTACGGTTTAAAATGTAACACAGTATGGTAATGTAATGATTCTTATAGGCTGTATGTAGATGCTATAGGATTTCTATCTTGTACTACATTAGTTAGTGAAAATTAGAATATTCAGTACAGAAGAAGATTTATTGTATTGTAATGGGAACTTCACTCTTTTGCTCTCTTTTGTCCGCTCTTATTCCTTTCTTTCATCCTCTCTTTTCCTCTTGTTCTCTCTTACACTCTCTCTCTCTTTCGAGCTCTTCTTTGGAGCTACTCTTTTGGGCCTGCTGCGAGCTGCAGCTGACAGCTCCAAGCAGGGGCCCTTCACCCACACCCTTTGCAATAAACCACAAGTTCCAAGACCTGGCTTCAGAGATCTCTTGTCTCTGTCTGTATCAACCGTCCTACCCACCCTCTCTCCTACAGACAGTAAACTTTTTTTTGAGAAGGTCTGGCTTTTGAGACTGTAGGAAAAATGGTCAAAGTGGGGAGAATGGGCAGATACACCTATGGGTCAATCCACATTCTGATGGCTGCTTCAAGGACACCCCCTGCCATGCACAGGACACGGGCACTTAGAGGATGTGTCCCTGAGGCGTTGACAACACAAAAGCTATTCAAGTGTCAAGCTATGCAAACACATATGACATGAATGTCTCCCTAGCCTCTACACTTGTCATGGGGACACTCAAGCTTTAGGCATCCAAAATTCATGATTCATGAAAAAAAAAAAAAGGGAAAAGACAAGCAAGAAACCTGCTGCACACGCCAAACAAGAAACCTGCTCTTGCTGTGGTATGATATTGCCAATAAATATCTGTGGCCTGTGAAAACGTCTGAGAGTTTTCCTGGGCAAATCCGTAAGCCACAGAGATCTACCTGTAATGAACAGAAGGAAGGAAGAAAGTTTGGAAGCATCTTTCACCCTCCCATCACTTTTAAGCCAGTTTTTCTCTCCTTCATAAAAGGACAATACCGAGGATCAATGTACCTGAGGAACTGAGAAGCTATTCCTCTGGTGCTGTGCTACAGACAGATTCAGCAGCATCACTTCACATGGATATCCACAAAGTGACCGAAAGTCACTGCATTTGTGCCCCTAAAATCTCAGAGGATCCAGACAAAAGAGACTTGCATGGTACCTGTTTGCTCTATTGACCCACTTCTGTCCAGCTCAGCTTTTCATGCGACTGAGGGACCCCTCTGGCCTCAAGACTCAGGACACTATATGCACCCACTTTGTAAACAACTAGTTCTGCTCTCATGGCAGCCAACCACCAAAAACTGTGCTGACTTCAGTGGGAGTAGCAGCAGTTCCCATACCTTATGCATATGACTGAGTATGGGCTGGACAAATGAGACAGACAGCAGTAAAAAGAGCTGTCTTTCAAAACAACCGCCTGCCACTGTTGCCTCCTATTTGCAGTAGTGTCTTATCAGCCCAAGGCACCTGGCCACCCTCAGTGCCAGCTTAGGTTTCAGGTGACAGGCCCTGGGCTCCTGGAGGTTATGCACCAAGCAGAGGTGGGGGCTCCCTCTCCAGACTGAGCAGGACAGCTCCAGGCAGCAGCTCTGCTCGTCCCCATCCATACTTCTCGGAGAATCAAAAATGACCATTTTCTGACTGCTGAGCCCAAGACAGCATCCAACCCTCCTGTCATTCACCAGTCCTTTGCTCACAAACAGCAGGCCCAGCATCACCATCCTTCACTCACTCGGTTACCAGGTGTCAGAAGTTCTCTGTCACACACTCCAGGAACCTCCTGTATTGTTTGCTCCTCTCTACACTATATTGCCAGCAGACATCCCCACATTGTTCTGTTCTGCTTGCAGAGCCTTGTACCTATTTATCCATGGGCACCTGGAAGGGGGGCAGTCACAGAAGAGTCTCTGCCCTGTGTTGGGCAGGAACTGAAACACTCTATAGTCACAGCTGAAAGCCTGTATCTGTACAGGATATTTTGGCTACCCCACTCTTCCTTGGGTTTTGCTGGAAATGCAATTGCCCTTTT
Organism: Camarhynchus parvulus; assembly: GCF_901933205.1. Lineage (NCBI taxonomy): Eukaryota > Metazoa > Chordata > Aves > Passeriformes > Thraupidae > Camarhynchus > Camarhynchus parvulus. The sequence continues at coordinate 29,871,007 of NC_044601.1, read as the reverse complement.
TTCCTCATCTAGAAGTATCCATGGCTTGGCAAAAGCTGGGCACTGGGCCCTATTCCAAAGCCAGCACAGAGCAGATGAAAGGAGACCCCCAATTCCAAACCGTCCCTAAACCCCAAGAAATAGGACTTTCCATCTCTAAGAAACAATGGACAATTCAGAAGAGCATGTATAGCTTATACACAAGGTGACAAGGAATACAATCTGCCAACAGTATTGATGTTTTACAGAGTTTTACTGCAAGTCCCACTCAGGATGGCTGACACTTGCAAAAGCCATTCTGAAATAGTCCTTGCCATTGTGTTACAATGGTCAGAGATACCAGGCTGGACAGAGGAACAGCTGATTTAAAAACAGATGCTGCTCAAAAAAAACAGAAGGAACCACTCCTTTCCAAACTCATTGCTTCACAGGCTCAAGCAGGATTTCTCTGGTGCCCAGAAACACCCTGAAATAGGAGGAGGGGGCCATTTGCATTCCATCTTCATGACCTGGTTATGACAGGCAAGTATGGTCTGTAACCCCACTAATCCATTCATCCTGGAGTCTTCAGTTTGCTGGAATTTTTACCCTGACTGCACTGTGGCTGCTTGCTGTCCCAGGGATTAGTTCCTTTCAGGAAACTCCAAAACTCACTCAGGTTCCTCTTTTCTACAGACAAGACTAATTTGAGTTGCCAAAAGTGAGGAAAAAAGCCATTGCTCAGGAAGCTCCAAGACTCCAAGAAATGTTGATGCCAGTAGGATTTAGGCCTAGGTGCTGTTCTGAAGCCCACAAAGATACCGCTGGTGGTTTTCAGCACCAGGGCAAGAGCAGGGAGGCAAGTAGTTGAGCGCCAATGGACTTGGCTGTGGTTTGCAGTGACTACCTTTCCTTGCCATGCCTTTCCTCTGCTGGATGGCACCTTCCTTCCTGAGAGAGCTGAGTGGCATATTCTGCAACTCCCTCTGTCGCACAACCTGGCAGTAATTCTGAAATAGTTCTCTTTGACCTGACCATGGCAGGCAGCAAATGGGCCTGGGACAAGTGACGGAATCAGAATTAACTAGGTTGGAAAAGACCTTTAAGATCATGTAGTCCTACCTTGTTGTATTGCATGAAATAGTTAATTTAGCAGTTGTTTTTGCACTGGGTATTTGGTAACTTGCAATGGTCTGTCCCATTTCCCCTTTTCCCCCAAAAGCCCCAGTGGTAATGGTTTGTCCCAGGTTTACTTTTCCCCTTGCCCCTTTGTACCCCATTGGCTGTGGTCCTCTTCCTCCACGCCCCATTCCCCTGGGTTTAAAGGTCTCCCACTATCAGGCATTCACCCTCATTTTCCCCTGGGACACCACTGTCTTCCCCATCATGGACCCCCTGGAGTAATTCCACAATAAAGCTGTGGGAGTTTTTAGCCCAGAGGAGAAGAGCACTTCAAGTCTTTTACTTTTGTACTTGTAAAGGCTGCAAGGGGCCAAGCCTGGATTGGACCCGAACTGCCCCAGGAGAGATCAGCAATTTACACTACCTAACACCTCCTCATCAACTAAAACATGGCACTGAGTGCCATGTAAAATTTTTCTTTAAACATATCCAGGGACAGTGACACCACCACCTCCCTGGGGAGATGATTCTAGTGCACAATCACTCTTTCAGTGAAGAATTTTTTTTTTATGTCTAATCTAAACTTCTGTTGGCGCAGCTTAAGACTGTGCCCTCTCGTTCTGTCAGTTGTTTCCTGGGAGAAGATCCCCACCTGACTATACCCACCTCCCAGGTAGTTGTAGAGAGTGATAAGGTCACCCCTGCGTCTCCTTTTTTCCAGGCTAAACAACCCTACCATCCTCAGCCATTCTTCAGAGGGCTTGTATTCCAAGACCTTCACCAGCCTTGTTGCCCTCCTCTGGACCTGTTTGAGCATCTCAACATCCTTCCTAAACTGAGGGGCCCAGAACTGGACACAGTACTCAAGGTACTGCCTCACCAGTGCTGAGTACAGAGGAAGAATTACTTCCCTGGTCTTGATACAGACCAGGATGCCACTGGCCTTTTTGGCCACCTGGCACACTGCTAGCTTATATTCATTTGGCTGTCGACCAGTACTCCCAGGTCCCTTTCTACCTGGGCACTGTCCAGCCTCTCTGTCCCCAGCCTGTAGCATTGCAGGGGCTGGTTGTGGCCAAAGTGGCAAGACTTGGCAGCTGAACTTGTTAAACTTCATGTTATTGGACTCAGTCTGTCTATCCAGCCTGTCCAGGTTGCTTTGCAGAGCCCTCCTACCCTCCAACAGATTGAAACATGCTCCCTGCTTGGTGTCACCAGCAAATTTATTGATGGAATCAATAAATTCAATCCCCTTATCCAGATCATCAGTGAAGATATTAAACAGGACTGGCTCCAGCACTTACCCTTGGAGGACCCCAACTGTGACTGGCCATGAACTAGATGCAGCACTGTTCACCACCACTCTCTGAGCCTGGCCATCCAGCCAGTTCTTAATCCAGCAAAGAGTGCACCTGCCCAAGCTGTGGGCTCCCATCTTTTCCAGAAGTATGCTGTGGGAGAAAATGTTAAAAGCTTTGCTAAAGTCCAGATAGACAACATCCTGTCTTGGTTTGGAAAGACAGGAGTCTGCTAAGGAAGGCAGGAGCTTCTCCTGAAATGGAGAATGTAAACTCTCTTCACTTCTCTGAATTGCTGTAATTTTAAATTAAGGGGCTCTCAGGCAAAAAATATGGGAGCAGGAAATAACAGTTCTTTAATAGGGAAGAAAACAAAGAATAAAATAAACAATGCAGTCCACTAGAAAAACAAACACAAAATCAGCACTAACAACCTGACACTCTGTTGGTCAGGGTGTTGGTGGTGGTCTGATTGAAAATGTGGCTGCAGTCTTCTAAAGTATCAGGTGTGGTTCTGTTGGAGCAAGGAGGATCTGTAGAGAAGGATGTATTTTTTCTTCTGAAGATCTAGTGGAGGAAGAGGCAGCTGCTGTTCTTCTGGGGAATCTCGTGGAGAAAAGCCGTGCTGGTGTTCTAGAAGCTCAGACTGTATCTGGTAGCAGTGCTTGGCTCCTCCCTCTGGGCGGAGCATCTCACAATGGGATGTTATAGTTCTTATCAGTCATGCAGTGATATTCAATAGTCTGTTATCAGCAGAGGTCCCCTCCCGAGGGAGGTGTGAATGTGGTCACTCAAAGAGAGAGATAAGGCAAACTGACCACTTGACAAGGTGATCAGCCATACAGATGGTAATGGAAAACATCTTGCATGCAATCTTCGACATATCCACAGCCTTTCCTGCATCCACCAGGTGGATCACCTAGTCATAAAAGGAGATCGGGTTGGCCAAGCACGACCTACTCCTCCTAAACCCATGCTGGCTGGGTCGGATACCCTTGCCATCCTGTAGGTGCCATGTGATGGCACTCAAGATGATGTGTTCCATAACCTTGCCAGGTACTGAGGTCAGGTTCACTAGCCTGTAGTTTCCTGAATCCTTCTGGCCTTTCCTGTGGATGGGTAACACATTGGCCATCTTCCACTCATCTGGGACCTCCCCAGTGAGCCAGGGCTGATGGTAAATGATGGAGAGTGGCTTTGCAAGCTCATCTGCCAGCTCCCTCATCATCCTAGGATGGATCCCATCTCAGGGTCCCATAGATTTATGACGATTTAAGTGGTTCAGCAGGTCTCCGACTGCTTCCTCCTGGGTAATAGGAGGGCTGTTCCGCTCCCTGACACCATCTACCAGCCCAGGAGGACAGTTGTCCTGAGGACAACCTGTCTTTCTGTTGAAAACTGAGGCAAAGAAGGTGTTCAGTACCTCTGCTTTTTCCTCATCTTTAGTTACTAAATTCCCTCCTACATCTAACAGAGAATAGAGGTTGTCTTTACCCTTCCTTTTCCCATTATTATATATATAAAAATATTTTTGTTGTCCACAGAAGTTGCCAGTTTGAGTTCTAACTGGGCTTTTGCCTCTCTAATTTTTTTTCCTACATGCCATAGCAACCCCCTAAATATTTCCTGAGATGCCTGACTCTCCTTCCAAAGGTGATATACCCTCTTTTCTTTCCTTAGCTCCTTCAAGAGCTCCTTGCCCATCCAGGCTGGTCGTTTTCCTCTTCAACTCATCTTTTGACACACAGGGACCGTCTGTTCCTGTGCCTTCAAGATTTCAGCTTTGAAGCACACCCATCCTTCTGGGACTCCTTTGTTCTTAAGGGCTGCTTCCCAAGGAACTCTCTAAATAAGTTTCTTGAATAGGCCTATGTCTGCCTTCCAGAAGTCCAGTGTGTCAGTTTTATTGGTGTCCCTCCTTGTTTCACCAAATATTGAAAACTCTATAATTTCATGATCACTGTGCCCCAGATGGCTTCCAACTACCACATCTCCTATCAGCCCATCTCTGTTTGCAAACAGCAGGTCTAATGTAGTCCCTCCCCTGGTAGACTCACTCACAAGCTGTGACAAGAAGTTGCCTTCCACATACTCTAAGAACCTCCTAGACTGTCTCTTCTCTGCTGTGTTGAGTTCCCAGCACATGTCTGGTAGGTTAAAGTCACCTACATGAACAAGGGCTGGTGATTTTGAAACATCCTCCAGCTGCTTGTAGAATAAGTTATCCACCTCTTCTTCCTGGCTGGGTGGTCTATAACAGATTCCCACCAGGATGTTAGCCCTATTAGCCTTCTCCCTAATTCTTACCAATAGGCACTTGAATTTATTGTTGTTAGTTTCAATTTTCGTGGCGTCAAGAACCTCCTTATATTATAGTCACCCAGCCACCTCTTCGCCCTCTCCTGTTTCTGTGCTGCAAGGGCTTGTAGCCATCCATTGCAGCACTCCAGTTATGTGTGTTGTCTGACCATGTTTCTATGAGGATGACTCCATCATGCTGTACCATGGCTTCCAGCTCCTCTTGTTTGTTACCCATGCTGTGTGCATTAGTGTACAAGCACTTCAACTGGGCTGCTGGGTTTACCTGTGACTTTGGCTTACCACCCTTGGGCTTGTTTCTGGAGAGCCTAGTTGCATCCCCTTCCCCCTACAAACCTAGTTTAAGGCCCTCTCAATGAGTTTTGCCAATTTGTGGACTAGAATCCCCTTGACCTAGCAGATGGATGGAGCCCATCTGGCTCTAGCAGGCCAGGTGCCCTGAAAGTTGCCCCATGATCAAAGAACCCAAAATTCTGCTGATGACACCAGCCTTTAAGCCATTAGCTGATAACGTGTGTTCTCCTGTTCCTTTCATCATATATCTCTGTCACTGAAGGGACTGAGCAGAGCACCACCTGTGCTCCTGCCCCATCAACCCCTTGACCTAAAGCCCTGAAGTCTCTTTTAATTGTCCTAGTGTTCTTTTTTCAATCTTATCACTGCCAGCCTGGAGTATCAGCTGTGGGTAATAATCAGAGGGTTGAATCAGCCCAGGGAGTCTCCTGGTGACATGCATTACCCAGGCCCCAGGGAGGCAGCAGACCTCCCTGGGGGATGGGTTCAATTGACATACAGGCCCCTGTGTTCCCCTCAAAGGGGAGTCACCTACTTCGAGTAACCTTCTTTTCTTTCTAATGCTAGAGGCAGTGATCCATCTGACAAATGAAATGTAAATTGGAGGTCCTTGAGGCAGATCATTTTCTTCAATGTCATCTGGCTGACCCTGGATTCAGGGCCCTCTGGATTCAGGGCCTGGGTAGGTGATGGGGGATTGGGAGGAATTTTCATTACCTCCCTAAGGAGGGACCCATTTCCACTCCCCTTCATTAACTAGGTCTTCTCCTACTGCCTGATGGTAGGAGGCATGGGAGTCCTCTGACGCGTGGTGGGCTTCTCTCATGGATGATGGAAGATGGAAGGGTGAAAATCCACCAGTCCATTTCCCTTTCATTGTCCCTAATACTCCTCAGTCTTTCTACTTCCTCCTTAAGCTCAGCCGCCAGACAGAGATCATTCACCTGTTCACACCGCAGGCACGTGTCTTTTGCACCATCCCCTAGTACTGCTCATAGGCTCAAACATACCGTAGAGGACGGGGTCTGGACAGGTGCATCCTTCTTGGAGTGTTCTGTTTGTCTTGGTCACTTTTACTAGCTATAGCTTTTGATCACTTGGAGACCATTGCTGAAGAAAAAAACAACAACAAAAACAAACCAACTGACCAAACAAAAAACACCAACCAAAATCAAGCTAAATAAAATAAAAATGCCACTAGCAGGAGGATGCCTGCATTTCTGCCTGCTTGCCCTGCCTGTGTGACCTGCCAAGCAAATTGTTGTGCTGTGCCCTTAGAACCGTGCCACGCCCCTGTTTAGCTGTGCTCTCTAGAGCCTTCTTTTAATTGCATCTCTGATGGCTGGAGGAAGCCTTGCCCTGCACCTGAATGCCTAGCGAGAACATCCCACTCAGCTTTAGTGTCCTCCCACCTGCTTTAGTGTCAGAAGCTTCTACAGTCAGGGCTTGGTGGCAGAAACCTGTAAGAGAGGGGCAGGAGTGGCCTCCTTCTGTGTTGTGGAATAAGGACTTCACGATTAATATTGTGAAGCAGGTATGTTTTATTCCAGCTGGGATGCATACCAGGTTTACACAGTCTCCCCCTGAAATGCAGTGGGGGAGGAGGTTTCAAGTGTGTGGTGTAATCTCTGGTCAGAAGCACTGAACACCCATCCTCCCTTACAGAAACTGGCCCATCTGCGAAGCCCAAACCCTGGGAAGGCCACATCAGTGGGACGTTCACGTGGGAGGCAGCTGATGGTGTGTAATAATCCATTAAAGCCTCCCCACCGCCCCCCGCCCCCGCAAGTACTCCTCAGACTCATTCCTGAGGCCTTGCACGACAGCACCGCTCATGACTCATGAGGCAAAGTAATGTAACCAACTCAGAGTCTGCTGCAGGGCAGTGTCAAACTGCACCCCTCCCACACTGCCCCCCCATCCAGGGGAGGTAGCTGGGCATTCCCATCTGGCCTGAGCATATATTAATCCATTAGATTCTATGCTTTTCGGGGGACCCTCACCACTAAGAAGACCACCTGGAGAGGATCATTGGGATGCCAGTAAGATCCATGGAGTGGTGATATTTCCTTTAATCTGTCTCTGTCACTCTCTTTCTGTTCCCCCAGCCTCTCCTATTTATCTCTCTCTCTTCCTTTTACTCTCCTTTTCTTGTTCTCTCTCATATTTATTACTAAATAAAACTTATACTATTGATGCTAGCATATGGTTGCATTTGCATGTTAATTCAGGCAGAGGCATTTCTAATAACTTTAAGAACTGGACCATGACACTCTTGTGATGGATGTGAGTTCCAATGGCTTCAGTTTGACCAGGTTGAACAGTTTATAGAACTGCAATTTGGATGAGTTGTTAGTATGAATGAAGATTTCTCTAAAGTTATTTCATTCCTGTATGAATTTGAACCTGAATAGTCAGAAAAGTATGAGAGGCTAAGTGCAGCATTCATTACCATAAAGAAATTGTGATGAAATCTGAAAAAGTGAGAAGGTGATAAGTAAGCCATTTCACCGTGTTATCCTCTGTACCATGGTTAAAGGGTTTTTACTCAGGTGAAAACTGGCTACATCCACTATGACAGCGAATGGTGATTTTTGGTTTCAAGACTTTCAAAACTTGGTGCATTCGTCTATTACAACCTCTTTCAAGCATGTAAAAGCACACTCTGTATGCATCACTATAGATTTTCTGAACTAGAATAGGTGGGAGATTTATTATTAAAGTGGTCCTTTGTCCTTTCAGAGATGCTGGTGTCTGATGCTCTAGGGAATCCATGGACGTCAGTAGACAAAAATCAACAAATTTACTAGGGAAGACTTTTTCCCATAATATTCCTATACTTATAGTGCTTTCTATGGAGTAACTTATTTTGCAGATTATGAAAGGTGCAGATTATGCCCCAGTACAGACTGAGCAGTCTGTGCTATTCAGACACAGTCAGCTACACATTTTTAGAATAAGATGCTGACACAGCCTGTTTCTGTTAAATGACTCATACAATTTTTATCATATTAGAGATTGTCTCTAATTTTAATATATAATTACCTCTTCACAGATTAGTATCAGAGAAATTGAAGGTGTGAGCCAGTTTTCATTGTAATTTTGTCATTTAGCAGAAGAACATAAGCTTTTCATTCATCTCTGTTTAAATAGTTTGTAAGATAAGAGTAAGAAAACAAAATACTCTGTAATAGAATATTCACCATTATAAATGAAATATCAGTAATTTTTTTTTCTACCTGGAAAACAATTTTTAAAAAATGGTTTGCAGATGGAGATTCTGTCAAAACACTAAGACTCGAGAAGTGGCTAGGCATCAGTTAGTTAGTGATGTGCAATTGTTTTTTGTGCATCACTTCTTCATCTTGGGTTTGGTGTTGTCTTGAGTTTTTTCCCCCAATTATTACTTACCTTAAGCCACATTTTTTTGTACTTCTTGTCCTTCTGATTCTCTTGTCCATCCTTTTGGGTACAGTGATCAAGCTGCTCTGATGTTTATCAACAAAATGCTCTATCAGTGGGAGCTGTGACTGCCCATAAATATTGTATTTAGAAGGTCAATGATCTTCCAAACCAAGAAAACAGCAGGGTTGGGCATAGACATTTTTGGTTCACTGTTGTTATGATTAAAGGTAAGAAATATTAGGGGTTGCTTTTAACATAGGCAATATAGGAATCACTACTCTCTGGAACTGTTCCAGTTGAAGATACTGTTGTCTTGTTGCAAACTTAATAATCACAAAAGTTTGCATACCCAATAGAATGCAGTATTTTTTAAAATATAATTTTTTGGTTCTGTATATAATTGCATATGTAGATTTAATGCAGTATCTTCTTCATATATTGGAAAATTTTATTTCCTTTTCAGTGAATTTGTCAGCTTATACCAACAATACTGCACAGGTGAAATTTTGAGGTTTATATGTATAATGAGGTTCTATTTTCAAAACAAAATATAACCCTAATAAAAATCTAACTTTCTGGCCACAAAAAACCCCCAAATAATTTTTTCATGTTTCATTTAATTTTACTGTAAACTAAATAATACACAACTGGTACCTTTATACAAAACCTATTCATCAGTTAATGTCTTTCCTTTTTAAGAGACAAGAGCATGATTAAAAAAAAAAGAGTGGAAAAATGGGCCCTTTTTATTAGCCAAAACCTGGTGTCAAAGGAAGTACAGCTGTGAGGGGAGTTCCAATTACTGTACTACTGTACTACCTACCACACATTTTAATTTTGAAACAGAATTTTTAATACCTCATCCATACCTCTGGCAATTTGCAGAGTTTTGATGTAGCAGAATGGGCAGGAAAGCTGAAAAATGGAAATATCATTACAGTTTCCACCACATTAGAGTGGGTGAGAAATAGCCAAGTAAGACTAGGGATGCCATAGAGACTTCATCCTAAACAATATTTGAAATTGAACAAAGCAGTGAGCACTCTCATTAACTTTGAGGCCTGTGCTGGTACAGTGAGAGCAAGGCTTGATTAACACTGGAGGTGTTCTCCCACCTCTTCTTGATTTTCACTAAACCTGCTTGCAAGCACATTGAACACAGAAGAGCAATCTGTAATGAATTTGTTGGTAAAAATACAAAATTTGAAAGAATGAAAATGGGTATTAAAACCAAGCTTAAAATATTGATCAGAAACTAAAATAGTCACAAAGGTTTGTTTTTTCTTTTATTCAGGAAGGCTACAAGTCCAAGTGTTTTATTCAGTCAATTATTTAGACAAAATCATTAGTTCTCTTTAACTGTGAAATAGGAATGACAACAATTTTCCCTCTCTTTGGTGAAACTGATCCATAAGGCAAATCCCAGGTAGAAAACATGGGATTTCTGTTTGTGCATTTAATATGTGAGGTATCCAGTCACTTGTGGATGGTTGCATTTGGCTGGCAGGTCTGATTCTGTGCTCTACTCTGACTATATCTCATTTTCTATAAAATGATCTGACCTTTGGTGCTATGGCTTTGTCAGAAGAAATCTGGTAGATCTCTCACTACCAGCCAGCTTAGCCTCAAGAGAGGAACACATGTCTGAGGCAGCACATATGAGACAGGAGTTGAGCAGTGAGAGCTAAATGAGCAACCAGGACAGTCACACCAAACTCTGTTTCTTACAAGTAATTATCTGCATGAGAAATCATTGCTTCACTTCAGCAGAAACAGCCTTTGTTTACTTAGTTCAGTAATTCTTACTTCATTCATCCAGTGTACCACAGAAGACTGAATCTTGCAGTTAAACACTGCCTTTTGATTTAATTTTGATTACAGGAGTTGAAAATGCTTTCTTAAATGTAAGAAGTCAAAATGTCCCAGAGCTGAAGAAAAACATTGCTTATTGGAAGTAACATTTCCTTGTGACAAATGGTATAAATTGAAGCAACGCTCACAACTGCACAACACTCATTTAGAAGAAATAGGCATGTTCAAAGGAATATGTGCTCTGTGCCAGGAACTTTGCCTCACCACTCTGCCTCAGGTAGGATTGTAGGGTGCCAAGTACTAGGAGGAAAAAAAAAAAAGAAGAGACAGAAAGAGAGTGCTGAATACTAAGAAATAAAGTTTGGAATATATTCTTATGCCTTTCTGTGTGTTACACTGATTATTTTTTCCGCAAATTATATAATTAAAAATTCTTAGACATGTCTATTACATTTAATCATTTTTTATTTAGAAGGAATTAAATAATTTGAACCTCTACTATTTTTAAATCCTATTCTAACAAGCCAGTTGTTTTAGAAGTCAGACTACAGAGGAGCCATTCTCTAAATACAGAGGAGTCATTCTTAAAGAAGTATAATAAAACAACCCTGGGAAAGCACTCACTTGCCTGATGGAGAGTCCTGGTGTGTTCTGGCAAGAAGATGCTGGCTGCATCACTGTGTCATGCTGCACAGACTTCTAACACCTTGTTAGACACTTAACACTGTCCTCTCTTACCTTTCTCCCAGAACACCTGTCCAACCTGTCTTTTGTCTCTTATTGTGCATTGTGCATTTCACAGTTTTAAGATATCAACACTAATAATTAGGTTCAGGGTGCTGAATTTTTAAAGAGAATTAAAAAATATGAGGAAGAACTCATTCTGATTAGACACAATCAATGTTTATAATGGGCAATAACAATTATTTATAATACTAGGCACAATCATGATTTATAATATGCAATTATTTATCTGGGGTAATCTATGGGCAAGAACAAGACCTTGCTTTATTTTGAATCTTCTTCTGTATTACACTTTCTTTTTAAACTTAGCTCATTCTTTCTTTAATATATAATGTGCAGTTTTCAGCATAGCTGCAGGATTCTGTAACCCTCACCTTCACTGCTCCATATAATATGATGGGGTTGGGGTGTTGCACCTAGTCCCGCTAAATACTGAAATTTGGCCTTGTAGTGGTCAAGAAAAATGCATAGTTGAATAAATAGTTTCACGTATAAAACCAGGTTTATTTGTGAGCTTAACTGGACAATAGTTCTGCAGTTAAGAGCTGTACCTGATACATCACTACAACTGTGCCTGGCAAAAACTCCTCCTAATTCTTAGGAATGAAACAAATGTACCAGTGCAGGGGGACTGGAGTGAAACCCAAAGAGCTTCTCCTGAATGATTATTTAATGTATTTGTTTGGCCTTCATGTTTTTTATATATATCCCATGTTGGCTTGCATCTGAAAACAACCTGAAATAATGTTGCATACTATGAATTGTAGAAATGGTACAATGTACTCTTTCCTTACAATCTTATCCTTATGGCTGTCCTCCTTCACTTACCTTCCCTGACAGGCTGCTCCAGGATACAGCAATGCCTGCAGTACCTCCCCATATCAAGCACTGTTTAGGATGTACTGCCAGGAGACTGTGAAGTTATTGCAAGCACAAAGATTTCAATTGTTTTCTTATCTTACAATGATTCCTTCTGAAAAATGCACCTTGCCATGAGAAAACCTTTTCCTAGTGTTTGGAAATTCCTCATTTAGAATCAAAGAATCATAGAATTGTTCAAGTTGGAAAAGACCACCAAGATCATAAAGTCCAGTCTTTGACCAAACAACACAATATCAGTTAAATCACAGCACTAAGTGCCACATCCAATCATTTCATAAACACCTCCAGGTATGGTGATTGATGTGTTCATAGAAAAAAAATGGATCTCTACCATAAGTAACTGAGAAGGAAGAGATTGCATGTCCATATGTTTTTCTTTTCCTTGTTTTTTTTTTTTTTGTTCTCTTAGTATCCAAAATGATATTCAGCTGCTAAAATTGGGGGGAAAGAATGCAAACTGGGTAAGCCACCAATTCCAGTTTTTTCCTTAAAAAAAGGAAATTTAACTGGAACTTTAAATTTCCAGTTATTTCCTTATACCAGATGGTCACTGAGATGGTGGGCCCTGTTGAGCCCAGGCAGACGCTGAGTGAAGCCAGAGCCAGCCGATTCCTTGTCTCACAGCAGCACCGGGTGGCTGTGCATCCTCTGTGTGGCTGCAAACACCAGCATTGAGCTTGGGATGTGGGACGGCTCTCGGCTTTCCCATACCAACCAGTTTGGAAAAACAGGGTGCAAACGCTCTCTGATTTATGAAATATATTAAATTGGTGCCTGATTTCTTGCACATCCTAGCAGGGTGGAGGATTGTCTCTTGCAAGGCTTCTTGCAAATGGCCTCTTCAGTGGCATCAGGTCCCAGGGTAAGCGCTGCTGGAAGCACTGGCTTCTGCATTCTCGAGGCTCAGGAAGGTGCTTGAGTCACCTTGCTGCAACCCAAGTGTCACCTCCATAAGAAAGGTTCTATGTCAAGTGGCTGTCAACCAGAGCTTGTGGGATCACCTGGAGGGCACCCTGTTAGATGGCAGGGTCTCAGTAGATTCAAAATGTGCCAAGCCATGGAACCATGACAAGGTAAGGGCTGATACAGAAGGTGCCTGAGAGACTGTGATCCTGTTCTTTCCTGAGCTCCAGCTCAGAGAGGTGGAGGAAGAACAGCATGTTCTCCAGCAGCTTCTCCCTCATACTGGGACACAGCAGCTTTGTGGAGAGAAGGAATGATACTATGCAGGTAGGCTTTCCTTGAGTGTTCAGCTGCAGTTGGAAGGAGTGCCCACAGCAGGGATTTAGGGGCACCAGCAGGTGGTTGACAGAGACAGCACAATCCTTACAAGGAGAATGTCTTTCTTGTTGTGAGGAGCCCAAAAGAAGCCAGGATTTGAGCTGCAGCCTCACCAAGTGCCCTCCACAGGGGGACAATCACTTCCTTGGTGTTGCTGTTCACACTATTTCTGATACAGGCCTGGATGTCATTGGCCTTTCTGGCCACCTGGGCACATACTGGCTCATTTTCTGGTGGCTGTTGACCAGCACTGCCAGGTCCTTTTCCACTGGGCAGGCTTTCTGACATATTTCTCCACAACTGGAGCATTGCCTAGGGCTGCTATGAGTTGTGGCTGAGCACCTGATAGGGCAGGCAGGGGAACCATGCTTATTCAGGTCTTTGTGTTACTGGTGGTGGGAATGCTGAGAGGATGTTAAATGGATTCTGGTCTTCAACATGCTTAGAACATCATGGGTGTCTCAGTAGCTGATAGGGCCGGTGCAGGAACCTCAGTTGTAAGGGTGCTTGTGATGTTACGTGTGGCACAATTCCTCATAGTGCATACACGGGAGCTCCTGCTGATGTTTAGGTCACTGGTGGATGAAACATTGATCAGGTACTGAATAGAACTTAGTCATGCTGGTGCTTGATGATATCACACTTGGCAGAGGAACTGTTGGAGAAAGTGAGGGAACAGCTGCACTTCACTTCTTGCCATATTTCACTTTAGGCTCATTAAAGAGCAACAAATATCATGTCCTTATGGTGTACCTGTGAACTGGAAAACCCATCTCACATTCAAGAGAGTGAAGCTGCCTTGAAAAATAATGTGAAAAGTGATTTTGAAACGCAAAAATGCAAGATAACCAAAGTACAGGACAAGACAACAGTACTAAAATGAAATCTGTCTTGCCTGTACTAGTGATTAGCAGCCAACTACTTAATTCTAAAAATATTACCATAAGGACAAGCCCAGTCTGAGTTGTCCCCAAACTGCACCTGGACTGTATGTCCACTCCACTCTCCCTTTGAGCTGGAATGCCTCCTGAGTTTAGAAACACTTTACCCAAGATGGAGAGATTGTTCCTTATCCAAGGCAGAAATATTCTTTACCCTTGACAAATCCTCAGTAAGTGACTGATAGCATGTTGGATAACTACTATGAAAAATTACTAATCCATTTAGCTAGTCAAAACTATAAAAAACTTTGTACGGATAATTTCATCAGGCATAAATCATTGTCCAAATCTGAGACTGATTGCACCTAATTGCACCAAGGTTCCTTAAGGAGTTTAAAAAGCAGGAGGATCCACCATAAGCAATAAGATCCCTTGTGACTCAATGGGAATTTACTCCTCACTCTTTTTGTCTGTGGTCTCTATCCATCTATACCAATGCTGTAGTCATTGTTTGTTTGCTTGTTTTATTATACACACTAGAAAAGAACTGCTATTCCTGTTTCCATATACATTAATTTCCCTTCCCTTCCCTTCCCTTCCCTTCCCTTCCCTTCCCTTCCCTTCCCTTCCCTTCCCTTCCCTTCCCTTCCCTTCCCTTCCCTTCCTTCCCTTCCTTCCCTTCCTTCCTTCCCTTCCCCTTCCTTCCCTTCCTTCCCTTCCTTTCCCTTCCCTTCCTTCCCTTCCCTTCCCTTCCCTTCCTTCCCTTCCCCTTCCCTTCCCTTCCCTTCCCTTCCCTTCCCTTCCCTTCCCTTCCCTTCCCTTCCCCTCCCCTTGCAGACAGAGGTAGACATCTCTATATTAAAGGTTGTTGAAAACTTTCATTTTGGAAAAAGTGGGGTTTTTTTCCTTCATGTTTTAGTTCCCTTGCTTAAATTTTGAGTCTATTTTTTTTTCTTCTTTCTTTCACATTACACAAAAAAAATCATAGGGTTGCAGTGTATGTTTTTGATTGTTATGTGGTTCTAGTAGTCAGTTTTATAATCCTATTTTATTGTTATAGCATATTTTATTACTAATGGATTGTTCCTTTCTCCTGTTGTTGTTAATTTTGCCCTAGTTGTCCATCTCCCCAAAGACCTGCCCTTTTGTTCCCTGTTCCTCCTCCCACTGAATATCAACCCGTTCCAAGGCTGCTACTTTCTCTAGAAACTTCCCTATCAATTTTGTTTCCTTTGAAACCCGATTGGGTTGTTAAAGTTGTTCTCCTCCCCTGTAATCCCCTATTGGTTTAAACATTGTATTCCCCACCTCATGTTCCACCCCCAGTTTCTCACAACTGGTTAAAGATTGAATTGTCCACTGGGACCTCCCCCATTTATAAGTTGGTCTTTCTGTCCCTGACCCTCCAGAGAATAAACACCTTTGGAAAACATATTGTTCCTTGTCCCTATCCTCAGTGCAGTTCTATCCCCAACACAGTCCACTTGTGCCATAGAGCAGCTGTGCCCTATAGACACACCCCAGATTTGACAGCTTTCTGGGGGCAGCCCACTCTTGGTGTTGGAGTCAGGAGCTAGTCGGACTGAAGAAATCTGGCACTGCAGCAACCAGTGTACCAACGTGAGGAAGGATATCGTCCAAAAGACTCCGGCTTGAGGAACTTAAGTGTGTCAGCTGAGACTCCAACGAAGGGCCTCCTTAGTCTGAGACCCCTCAGAGAGGCTGGAAGTCTGAAGCCTTGGTGCATCAGTGATTACTCCACTTTTTGGTTGGTAGTACTCCCAGGGGAGAAGCGGCAACTCTCTTGCAACCAAGAGGATTGCTTCCTGGGTAGGGGACCTTTTCCTGCAGGATTTTGTTCCTGAGACCAACAGAGTGGTGACTACCCCAACTGACAGATTGACCGGATCAGAGGCTCACTACTGAGAAGAAAGGGTTGGTTATGTTTCAAGGGGTTGAGAGCCCCTAAGAATGGATTTTAACCCCAAGAGCAGAGGGCTATGTTGTCTGTCTTGGGAGTTGGGAGTCCCCCGCTGTGTTGTGTGAGTGGGCTGAGGGTGATCTCAGGAGCTTCTATTTTAGTTTTCCATTTTACTGCAGGGGAGGGTGGATTATTGCTGTGTCTTATGGGATGGGTGCTGATCTGTTAGCACAGCAAAGGGAGATCCTTTTCCAAGTTGTGGGTACCCTTGAAGCTGGGGGGGAAAGTTAAATTTTTTTATGGGGTTGTTAAAAAAACTAAGTAAGTGGCTACTTCTCCATTTTCCCTAAGCATGAGGGAGAGTGGAGAAACAGTCAAATTGGTTTTCCCCAGTTAATACCCAAACACCTCTTTCCCCGTCTCTCAACCCTAAATCTTTTTCCCCTACACCAGATGGGTTGGGTGTAGGTACAAGAGATGGCTGCCACCATCTCCCTGGCTCCCCATGACCTCCCCAGTACCCTTGCCCTGGCAGCACTGGCCAACTCTTGCCCTGCCAGTGCTGGCCACACTGTCAGGGATCCTTCCCTAATCCCTCAACCCATTCCCTCCTTCCCAGTTAATAACTCCCAAAATAACTTCCAGAGTAGTTTGTTGCCCATTCCCCAAAATAGTTCCCAAGGAGCACAAGATGGCAGTGGTCACACAGCTTGGCCCCTCCCTGTGATTTCCCAGGACCATTCTCCCCCTGCCTTTCCCAACCTCTTCCTTTCAGCTCCACCTCTCCCCCCAAAAGCTCCACCCCCAGAGTTGGCAGCCATTCAGCCTTAAGTTATGCCTCTGCTGGGAAGGATTGAAATGGAAGCTGCTTACCGGAAACTGCCATTTTGTGTACTCCCTTATCCTGTCCTCGTCCCCTTCCCTGCTGGGAACCTAGATAACTTTTCATTGTCACCAAACAATGAAACCTCATGAAACAGACCCTTTAGTTGTCAACTCCCTTGGCATAATATGGAGTTCAGCAGTCATGCAGAAAGTCATGCAGACTTTTACAATACCACTTCAGTCTCCAATGAGAACAATGAATATTTTGAAATTAACTGTGTTTAATCCAAAGCTTTTGAAAGCTGCTGGCAAGAGGAGGAAAACTATCATTGTCACCATTTAAAAAGATCACTAAAAGAGACCGTTCAAGTTATCTGAGTTGCTCTAAATATTTTTCAAGTTCCTTCCTTGTTGTCTAGATTATCTTAAGTTTAAATGGATTTCATATCAATAATGTGTTTATTTATTTTTATCTTAATTACTTTGAAGCTACTAGATCTTAATTGTAATTTTGTTTTGATACCTTTAAGTGTTACATTTAAGTAAATTTCTTAAGTTTAATTATTTCAATTACATCAATATAGATATGTGTAAGTAATTATATTTCAAAATTATAAATTAAATGTATTAGTATTTGATATTTTAAGTTATAATTTTCATTAATAGAAAAATGATAGTGACCACTTCAGTTAAAAGTTATGTTAGTATGTTAAATCTCATTTCTTTACCTTTATCTTAGTTCCCATCTGAATGTTGAGTTTAATTTTTTTATGTATTCTAAATTAATTCATTTCAGTTCTTAGTTTAATTTTAGTAACCTAAAGTCCTAAGTTTCACCTTAAACTTTTACATTAATTTGATGAGTTCAGTAAGTTGTTTATTATGCAGAACTTGAAAAATATTAATTTTATCAGGAGCCTTTTATTTAGGTGAAACTTTAAAATCCCTCCATTTTGATTAGTTTAAAAAATTTTTGCAGATAATAAGTTTTGTTCTGTATGTTTTCAAAACTGTTAATTTTATAGTTACTGTTAATCCCCAAAATTTATTTGTATCTGCAAACACTTTCTCCCTTTCTTAAATAAGAAAGGAGGAGATAGTGCAGTGTGTGTTTTTGATTGTAAGGCAGTTCTAGTAGTCAGTTTTATAATCTTTCCTATTGTATTGTTGTAGCATACAGAAGACCTCTCCCTGTTCCTTGTCCCTACCCTCACTTATAAGGTAATGATCCCCTACCCTGGGACCTCCCCCATTTATAAGTTGATATATGCCTTTAATTTGGAGTCTTTCTGTCCCTGACCCTCTGGAGAATAAACACCTTTGGAAAACATATACAAGACCTCTCCCTGTTCCTTGTCCCTACCCTTGGCGCAGTCCTATCCCCAGTGCCGTCCACCCTTGCTGTAGAGCAGCTGTGCCCTACAGCTGCACCCCGGATTTGACAGCTTTCTAGGAGTGGCCCACTCTAGCTGTTGGTGTCGGGAGCTAGTCGGGCTGAAGTAATCCTGTGCCGCAGCACAGAGGAAAACAAAAAGACCGGGGAAAAATCTAATAATTTCAATAGTTTATTATAATGATTGTTGTAAGTGGGGTTGAAGTCAGTGTTACATTATCTTTCTTTGCAATGTCCAAGCCAAGAAATTGCCTGATAAGATGCTCCTAGACACTTTACATAATCTTATATATTTATTTTTATTTTTGATTTTTTAAAAATTAATTTCTTATATTCTGTGATCTTCCTTTTGATTTTCTTAGGCCAGTGGAGCCTCGACACTTTTCCTTTTACCAGAGGGGTAAGAAAAACAGAGCATTTGATGATACCAGATTAAAAAACCTGCAGATTTAGTAAGTCATAAGTATTGTTTCCGGTCTGATCCTGTTTGCATGGAAACATTCCGATTCCCAATGTACTCCTTAAAATTTACTTACAAGAAAAGTCTCTAACTGAAATAGTTATTTCAGTTTCTGCTTTTCAGTCAAGATCACTGCTGGTTAGAAAGCAACAGCAGACTTTAATTCTGTCCAATTGTATGTTGCTTTGTCAGAAGAAGTTTTTTAAGATTTTACTCTGTACTGAACCCCCATCCATCCAGCTGACCAATATTTTGGCAGACCTGGAGGAAACTTACGTATCACCTTTCTTCCAAAAATTTGTTCTATATGGCACTTAAAATACATTATGGGATTTTCCTATTTTTAGCAAATAAATAGACAACTTTTATGCTGACATTTAAACTGTAGGACATCAATTTCTATCCAGCGAATGACTATGATTTAAAAACAATTTAACTCTGTGTTGTCAATCTTCTGTTGCTTCTCACTTCAGAGGTATTAATTTTCACTGTTTTCTGGACTTTGGAGAATAGGATGAATCCTTTGCCTCATCATTAATTAAATATCCTGAAGTCAATACCTGTATCCTTAAAATTATCAAGAGTGATTCATTAACTACCAGTGAAAAATTGCTACTAAAATAAAATCATTATATTGAGATCAAACAAAGAAATTTTGGTGGAATGACCCATAACAATTTCCCAAATAATACAAGAGGCACATTAGAGACAAAATCTTTGATATTTTATTTTAAAAACTATAATTTCTTGTGGAGAGTCAATTTGAGTTTTGGGGTAAGATGGCAGAAGTACTTACTTTCTTCTGAAAATATAATAAAATGTTAGGCTTGCCAACAGTCATTTCTTTTATTGCTTTCGTTTCAGATGTTTCTAGAAGGCATTTCAAAAAGAAGTGAGGAGGTGGTATTAGATACTTTGTGCTTAATTAGTTATTTTGTGCCTTATTTTGTGTTAAAAAAACCAGTTCAAATAAAGAGACTTGCATTTTACAAAAATTCTGCTTTGTAACCATGAAAGCATGATGGTGCCCTATTGTAGAGGCTGCTACTTCAAATCTTCACTATTTATGAAATATTTTAGAATTGTCTTTGTAGCTCAGTCTGTAAGATGTATTTCAAGAAAGCTTTTTTTAATATTTAGAAGTCAAATAAGAAACATAAACTGCTGGGATTTAACCAAAAAATCATAGAAATTATCCCATTCTACTATACTTTAACGCCTGACCAAAAAGACATAAATTAAGAATGAATGTTCCTGCTAACCTAACACAAAAGGTACCTAAACATGAGGTACAGTATTTATTTATGAGATGCTTAAATTCTTGTTTATGAAACATCAGGCTGTTACGGGAAATTACAGGGATTAAACAGTGTGAGAGAATTATTTCCAGAAGGCTTTTTCTTTCTGCTGTTGCAGCTGCTGGCGCTGGCATTTACACTTTTCCAGTTCAGCTGTTTTCTAGTACCCCTCAGTACAGTTAACAACAGAAATATTTTAAAGGGTTGCAATGCAGACTAAGATTGAGAATTAGTCACTCAACTTAAAGGGGAATTTGGTAGGATATACTGGGTGTTTCAATCTCAGAAAAAAATGGGTTGTAGAACTAACATGAAACTAAAATAGGACTTTAAGATTGAGAGAATTTTACAAACTGAGCCAGAACCAGCCAGGACACAGAGGAAAGCAATTCTTCAACACATCATATAATACTTCCCTAATGATGAGGTTAGTTTAATTATCTTAAAGCCTTTTTTTATTTGTAACATTTGGCTCTGCTTTTCTTCTTCCTCAGCAGACTTCTTTGCAGACTCAGATGCATTGATGAGTTTTGAATATACTTTCTGACATGAAATCCTTTCATAATGATAAATTTACATTTCCAAGTAGAAGAATAAGGTATGTGTAGCGCTTATTAACAATTGCAACATTGCCTACACCAGAAACATCAGAAACCATTAAAAAAAATTAAAAAATGAAAAGTAACTGAAAGGCCTGACCCAGCTAGAACAAGAATTTCATTCAGATGGGTGAGATATGGCAGATCTGAGCTTGTTCCTGCTGCTGTTCTGTGATTAGAAACTAAAGGAAAACTACAGACATAAATTAATTTCCTGGAATCTCCTACTCTTACTAGGTACTTTCATCCTAAATATAAAGCTGCCAGTTGCCACACACTTAATGTTGATGTCAGATGTGGAATAAAGGGATTTGTTTTACATTATTTCTAAGCAGAAGTCTGTTGAAGCTGTTGGCTCGTCATCTTAATTTTCTTCCCACATGACGTTTTTCTGTCCTTTTTTCCTATCTTTTAGTCTCTGCTAGAAGGCTATAAAGAAGTCTGCTAGAAGGATATAAAGAAGTCATCTTCTTATCCCTGTTAAAGTTTTTTATCAGGATATTGAGAAAATAATGCTTTGCCTGATCACTAGAAAAATCTTAGTTTGCTTTTTCATGTCTTACCCATGCCTGATACTTTCAAAATGTACACACCACTTTCTTGCAGTGTTTTCTTGCACACTAGTAAAGCTATTTGAGAAAAGTAACCCAAAGAAGATCTCTTAGATTTTTTTGTTGGGAACACAAAGCAGAAGTCTTCAGAACAAGTGGACTCAGATCTTTAAGGCTGGACAAAAGATATTTTAGCTGAGCTGAAAAGAGTCACATGAGATGAAAACGCAAATGGGAATGATAGATCATATATATGTTAGACACACTATATAATTTGTCACGAATTTTAAGATTGTTTACAGACATTAAGTCTGTAATTTACAGACTAATTGACTAATTTACTATTAGTAAACCTACTATCTCTCAGGACCAGTCTGTTAACTGGAGAATCAGGGTAGAAATGTTTTTCAAACTAGTCTTCAGAGCTTAAACTGGAATTTACATCACTTCCCTTATCAGCAGAAAAAAGATGTGTTACCAGTTGGGCTTTATTTCTGCATTTCAGCCATTAACCTTAGATATTTGTCTGTGCAAAAGACTAAGACAATTTAAATGGATTCCATCCCTATTTTTTCCCCTATTTTACATAGATGCATTTCTCAGCAGTTTGCCAACTTTTTTAGCTTAACCCTTTCTCTTAGCACATAAATTTTTCCTTATAAAGGCACTTTGGATTTTTTCTGGAAGAAGTAAGCCCCTCATTTTTATTGTTTATTTCTAATATTCTAATAATCAACATTGAGCAGAGTGTTCCAGACAAGAAGGTGGCTCAAAAAGTGATCTTGTATGGCACTCTCTTTGCTTTATTTTGTGGCTTAAATGATCATAATATTTTATTGGATGTTCTTAATGACACAATTGTTTTGCCAAAGCTATAGCTTGCATCTATGTGAATATATTGAAAATTACTTGGGCCTCTTCCTTCTGCAGTAAATTATGGCTGCATTGCAGCAATGCTGAATCCCATGTTTTAAAGCCTTCTCTTCAATGTGTGTGACATGAGTGATTTTGGTTATAAGTACTAGGAAATATGATTGGAAATAAATAATTCAGTCTTGGAAAATAATTTCTCATGTGGTGGCTATTAGCTGAGGTCACGTTTTGCAGCTTCACTTCCTCTTGGGTTCCTCATGCTCATGTTTCAAATTCATCCTAAAATAAAGTGGATATATTTTTTTAGTTGAATCAACCAGTATATAATTTGAGGTTTATGTTCCTTTGAGGTCAAAAATCTTCCTGTCTTAGTAAAAAATAAACACATTTCCTCAATGTGGTGTTTGTTCCCCTTTCTGGAAACCTAATGAAGTGATTGAATAAGACCATACCATTTACTAATGACTAATCTCCACAGCTTGCCTGTCTGCAGAAATTAGTGTGTTGTGAACAAAGGTGTGAATTAACTTAATGATAATTGTTTTATATCCTTCTCTAGACAGATGTCGTAGATGCAAAGCAAGGATGTATTTTGCTGATTTCTAAGTCAGGGTTTGGCTGCTATTCTGAACATATCCTTCCTTACTTGCTCCACAGTTTGTAGCTAAACACAATGCCTGCAGACTGTTTTTTACAGGATATTTTTAGAAGAAACTATTGAGAATTTT
This sequence comes from Camarhynchus parvulus, assembly GCF_901933205.1. Taxonomy (NCBI): domain Eukaryota; kingdom Metazoa; phylum Chordata; class Aves; order Passeriformes; family Thraupidae; genus Camarhynchus; species Camarhynchus parvulus. The sequence goes on along the minus strand of NC_044601.1, from coordinate 29,848,363 downwards.
TTGATTGCTTCAATTTGTTGCCTACACCTCTAGCATGCATAGGAAACAAAGGAGACAAAATGTGATGATCATCTCAGAAATTGAGTTACCAACCTGCCTGATGTTGTCTGGTGGTTATGGGTCAGGTTGAACTGCTGTAGGAAACCAATAGGATATTGCTTTAAATTAGGTTCAAAGAGAGAGAAATCGACTTTAAATATGTCTAAAGAGACTGAAGAAACAACTTTTAAATTTTAGATTGGAATCTTTACAGTTTGTCTGAACATATTTTGTATGTAAAATGGTGGAAAAGTTAACATAAAAGTTGGATAGCTTGCATCCAGTCACAGCAGGTTCCTGAAAAACACTTGGTGTGCTACCTTGACTACTCACTTTACACTCTAGGTAATGGTGGCATTATAAATTCTGTGTATTAGCCTGTGTGAGCAGACTTTGCTAAGAAACTAAAAATATTCTGCTATTAGAGTGGAACTCCAAATGTCTGCAAGAGGAAGGGTTCTAGTGTCAATTCCAGTGGTGGAAGACCTGGCTATTTGATATCTTTAGGTCAGACCTAACCACAGTCAATGTTTGCATCACTGGATGTCCCACAGTAGAATTTTCCATCATCTAACACTGGTCTCTGTGATGCCATGATGGGATCTTCCAAATAAATGAAACTGGCAGAATCAGAATCAGACCTGATTCTTATTCAGACACTGAAGTAAGTATCAGCCTGTGGGAGGACACCTTAAAACTTTCCCCAACTGCTATTAAGAGAATCCTTAAGTAATTTGATTGATTATTAATACATGTTTCTTTTGGGGCAATCCCAGCATGGAGACATTGTTCACAGTAAATGTGGGACTGTGTGTAGGGCTTCAACAAGAGATCCATCTCATCATACAGGTGGCACTTCTCACCTACTTGAGTAAGACCCATTGATCTCAGTGTCCTTCAGTCTCAGAACTGTTCATTCATCTTGTGACTAGTATTGGATCTTTCTGTGGCCTGAGGTTTGGAGCAATTTTGAACAATAGAAATGTGCACTGTGACCAAAGATGTTCTCTAAATTTAATCCAAATATGTGAATATTTTCCATCAGCCTGAACCAACAAACTGTACAGAGCATTGAAAGACCAGTAATGAAGGAAAAAAAAAAATACAGCTTTATTGTCAAGCCACAGCTCTTCTGAACTAAAAAGACAAGTAAGTATACCTTGCTGGTACATGACAGTATAATTTTTCCGATTTATTAGGCTGACAGCAGCCACAGTCTGACAGTAGGTTACTTTTGTCAAATAAATTAAAAAATTCAGTAGTGAAAGCCCTTGGAGACTATACAGTAGGAAAAGTCATGACTCAATACAATGCACACTTCCACAGTGCAGAAACACAGAACCTTTCCCCTAGAAATAAAAACCTCAACAGGAAACACGGAGGACTTTTACTGCATTTGGTGTAGCAATATCAGACCAATAGCTTGAAAAATATAAAATAATTGCCTATATTACAGTCCGGTGAATGAAAATTCTATCAAACCTAATGCATAATTTTTGATTCTGGTAAGACTGCTAACCATTGACACTTTAAAGAATTTTTTCCAGTTGAAAAGAATGTAAAGTATTGCGTCGGCTAGCTATATACAGACACCATGGGACGGGACTGCTTTGGAATGCATCGGGAACTGTTTATTTTTCAGAATCTTTCTAATCCATAGTTTTGTCTATGTAAAGACCCTGACAGTTCGCAATCCAGACAGCAAGTCAAAGAAAATTATTGTTACACCATGCCAAATACTCTTCTTAGCCAATTACACAGAGCAAAAGAATATTGACAGTGATTCTAACCAATCAACATAAACATATGTAGCTTGAGTTAAAACAATGCTTGCTTGTTCATTTATAGGAATACAATACATAAAGCCCTATTAATGAAATTCAACCTTGCTTCTAGAAACTTTTTGCAACTTAGAAAACTATTTCTAAACACTAAACATAAGTCTATTGTTCTATTCCTCACGTCTTCCTACAACTAACAAGATGCATCAGCAATATCCATAACTCTGCTGCACTGAGGCCTGTCTTTCTTTCCCACCAATATAAAACCTTCTAACTTTATGGATTCCCACAAGTATTAGCAGAGCAAAATATTAACAGTAGCTATTGAAGCAAACACAACAAGCTTGTATAAAAGCATTCTTAAACCCAAATAGAAAGTCTTCCATAGGTGTGGTTAACCAGTTGCTTTGGCTGCCGGAACTCATTTAAGCAGAGAAGATGAAAACAAGAGCTGTATGCATCTAGAGATGACTCTTGCTGGGGATTTATTGCCTGTGTACTGGAGAATGACATGCAGATATTATGTATATATAAAGTACCCATCATTTGATATAATTGTGGATTGTTTATTTTTCTGCAGTATAATTTTGATTGATTTTATTATTATTTTATTATGTTCAATTTGGACTTGTACAAATTTCAGCATAAAGATAATATTTAAATAGATCACCCACATAGAAATAAAACCCCTAAATCTTTGTGGTATTTGCAAGAGACATTGTTCCAGTCATTACTTCTCCAAAGAGCCCTTTGTATTTTCATCACATCCAAACAAAACATCAGAACTCAGAATACTAAGCATAAATGTCTTCAGTATCTTTACTGTTCCTTTCATATCAATGAATTTCCTCGTCATGCTAGAAACATAATTGAGGACCACAAATGGCATTCCTTTTCAGACAAAAACCATAGCAATAATATTTATTTTGAAGGCAGCCTATGATGGTTGTAAAGTTTTCAGTCCAGACATACAAACAAAATGAAAATTGTCTGGTTACCCTAAAAAGGATACACTCAAGTCCTATGAAAGGACCATTGAAAATGGGTAGAATAAACACTCCTTGGGGAACTAGAACCTGGCCTTTGAGAGCTGGAGAAATCTGTGTGCTAATGTAAAGTCTGAATACCTCTGAAATGACAAATCAAAACCCAACAGGGAGTTAAATCCTAGTAAAGAAAGGGCAGTCTGCTACCATTATTTCTATAGAGAATATTTAAAGGAAAGGTAATTCAAATATCAGTATATGTGAAACAGAGAGCTTTTGCTTCTGGGTGGTTTAGATAGAGCCTAAGTGAGATCGTTAGTCAGTGGAATTATCAGCATACTCTTTGAGAAGACATCTTCAAAGGCTTGAAAACAATTTCCCATTCAGGAATTTTAAGATGACCTTTTTTTCTGAAATAAGTATATTACTTGAAGGAGGGATATAAAATTTTGATTGATAATGTGTGTAACCCTTCAATTTAATACAGCAATGACATAAAATTGCTGTCCATTCAAACTTATGAGCTATTTCTAATTTAAATGGTATAATTCATCCTTCTGTGACATTCTATTGCCTTCATGGATGCTCATTTGAACATTTAAATACATGTTCTTTGGGGAGAAAAAAATAAAGAAATTGTTATTCCTGGCACATTTCCAACAACTACAGTCTATAAATAAACAACTAAAGGTATATCAAGGTTCCACCCCAAGCATCCTAACAAATGATATCCTTTTTACAAAATGGCTAGCTGTGAACTAAAACCACACTAACTGTAATAATTTTGGAACCTTATAGCAGGGCAGTTCTGCCAACTCGTTATGTAAGTCCCAGACCAACTGCCTTCTCAAATAAAAGACTACAAATTGTAATTGCCACCTGCTGTCCTTCTCATTGAATAGCATGTGTGTAGCAGGTACATTACAGTTAGTGATAGAATGCACAAAGCCAGGCATGTCAGGTGTGTGTTCTTTTAAATATGACCACTGTGAACACAGAAATTCCCAAGGCAATCTCCACCAATATGTTCTGAGACAAAACCAACGGAGCCAAAAATATTGCATAACCACACAAGAGATTATGTGTTATTTAATAGAATTAAACAGAGGACAACACTGACTTTTTCTATGGAGGATTTACAAGAGTCTTCTCTGTAATTATTTCCACCTTTAGTAAGGTCACAGATAATAAGGAATGTCACTGGGAATAAGGAAGATGGCTATAGGCTGGCTTTAACACTGCTCCACTCTGCATGTTAATGAGGATTACAGAACAGACCTGTCTGGAGGGGACCTCAAGAGATCACCTGGTCTAACCTTTCATGGAAAAGGATGAGATTGTCTAGCACCCTGTCTACATCTCAAAAACCTCTTGTGATGGAGACTCTTCAGTCTTACCTCCTTCTCCAACCCTTTGACACATCATGGCTTAGCTCATATGCACCAAGCAGCCCAGCAAAGGCAAGGTGTCTGAAGGCAAGACAGTTCCATTAGTGACACTGGTATCATCCTTTGATTACAAGCCTGGGCATTTAGGTGGTTGATAGAACACCACAGATGTTCTATCAACTGAGATTCACATCTTTGAAAATTAAATATATGTAAACTGTTACCTTTTATGCCTCTAGAGTTGTTACCCCATGGCTCTAGGGATTCTCTTCAGTGTATGGATGTCCACAGGCTGCAAATACTCAGCACAAATATTTGGAGCAGTAACTTTTAACAGTGAAAGCACATCCTACCTATCAACTGATTGAGGTTTCAGAACAGGACAAGGGAAAACACAGGAATGCATTTTAGACCTGTGTGCAGAAGATAAAATATTCATGTCCTGATTTTTATGAAGTTTGTTGGATTATACCCTTTTTTGACTTAGAGGTGGGATAACTGAGAGGTGTTTTAAAAACTCATTATATTTTCAGTCTCCTATGATGAGTGAGACAATACAAGTGTTATAATTCATGCTATTACAATTAGAAGCTATTTTCTTATTACAATACATCACAAGTGTTTCTTAACTTACCAGCTTTTACTACATTATACTGTAAATGTCTTAAAGCTAACAAGCTAAATTATCCCTCATAAGTCTTACTACAATGTATCTTTCATAGTTTTATTTTTCTAAAGTATTTAATCTTATTTATGAAACCATTCTTTAAAACTTGTTTCTAGTTCCATTTCTCTTTCAATAATATCTTATTCCATAACATTTCTAAATTAACATTTCTTATCTCAAAGTTTATATACAAATACAAAATATAAGCCTTCTATCAAACTTTAAAAATTCTCCATAAATCCATTTCCCACAAAATGAAGCAGATATTCATGTATTCTTTGCAGTTTACTTTGGTAACTCAGCTCTTATCACGTGGGTGGATTCAATAATTACACTAGCATTGCTATGTTCGCATAACTCTCAAAGCAAGTCCTACTGCACAGTTCAACTGTAATACCCAACATATCATCAGAAACCACATTATTTCCTCTTCTTACATAAATACCTAAACAGAAAGAACTCATCTTTTTTTTTTTTTAACTTTTTTAACTTTTCTTGTGTCTTGTGAGGGAATTCAAATGTTTCCAAAAGGACTCAGAGTTGTCTATACTGAATTCAGACTTTAATTCTTTCGTGCTCTTAAAAGCAGCTTTGTAAATTGGGAAAAACAAGATTTTCCTCTCCACATATGAAACACAATAAACCAAAAAATATTTCTCAATTATTGTAGCATCAGGAACTGAGGTTGTGAATACGTGTATACGTGAATGTATCTAACTTGAAAATTCCACTTCATTTGCAATTTACTAATAAAGCAAACTGCTGTGTACAGCAAACTGCTGTATTGGGATAACAAACATACATATTAAATGTTGTAATAATCTTTCATTGATGATAGATTTATCAGTTCTCAGGTAAAGAAAAAGTGGTTATAATTTTTCTTCACTTAAAGACCACATTGACTTCCTTCTCAGGGTCAGTAATGAATGGAACAATAAAAAAGGATAGAAAAATCTTACTTTCGTTTTTTTTTTCTGAGGTTCTGACTGGATTCCAGATAGAGTTAAAAAAAGATGAAAAATACTACAAATTTTAAATATCTAGGTCCTTCAAACAAGGAAAACTATAGGTTGAGCATTGCAAATTTACTGGTTGAATGAATCGTAATTAAAAGCATCTGCTGTTTGAATAGAAATATTCTGTGATAATTTGTTCAGCTTATTTCCACATTATTTCCTTTTCCTGACTTGAAAATAAATTCAACATCAACATTTGTATTCATTTGGATTTTCCCATTTTAGACGACAGATAATTTTGTAATTTTTTATGACAGTGGTAGTTTATAAAATGTACACTGTACATTGGGGGTTTGAAGTGGCTTTCAGGTCTTAGAATTAGATTTTTCCTAATTTTCCATTGCCTTCAACTCTGTTCTTCAAATTTCTGACATTCAGCACTGAAAGACACTTATCTTTCATTGAAAAGCCATAATACCTCTAGTTGGAAAAACTTAAAGTAGAAAAAAAACCTTAAGAATATATAAAGGCTTGTAAAGCTGAATCAAGATTAATTTTCATGAAAGTTTAAAATTTTAAGTTATCAATTGTCCCTAGGTTAGCAATCAGGATGTTTTTGTAATGTCCTTCAACTCTAACATCAGCACCTGTGGACCTTGCACAAAATTTAAATTGGATTACGATATAAAGCTATGATTTAACTTTACACTGAATAAATTACACCTTAACCTAAACATTTTCCCTCTGTGCTATTTATATACTTCTTGGGATGTATTTTTGTTTTGAGTTTTGAGGGATTTTGTGTGTTTTTTCTTTAAAATAATACATTGCTTTTAGCTCACCTTGGAGTAAGATAACTAATTTTACAAGCATCCTCTTGCAAAAATAATGAACTTGCTTTGGAATTTATCCCTCCTGACTATTAAGAAAATTACTTTGTTTCAGAATAAATAAAGATTTGCTGAAATCTTCCACAAAAAGATATTACTTTCAGCTGCCCCACACAAAGTGGATGGAATACTTTTCATTATTTAAAAAAAATTAAATGGCACATCACTAAAAAAGAAATTGTAGGGCTCTACATAAAGTTTCGTCTTCTCTCCTGTAGTAAGTGATTTTTCATTATTCCTGATTGGACTGGGTCTGGCTGGGATGGAGATCATTATCTTCACAGCAACCCATAAAGTCATGTGCTTTGGATTTCAGGCTAAAGAAGCTTTGATAGCAGATCAGTGTCAACAGTGCTCACAGTGCACTCATTTTTTCTCTGTTTACCCCTCTGCCCCACAACAAACAAGCTGGGATGGGACACAGCCAGCACAGCTGACCCAATGTGATCAAAGTGATACCTCCCCACCATATGACATCATGACAGCATTAAAAATGCTTTAGCTCAGGCAAGAGAGAATGCTTTCTGAGATGGTTCCATGTCTGAAAACATGACTGATCCCAATCAGTTAGCCCTACTGATCCCCTTCAAACAAATATTTTGTAGAAAAGCAGAGGGTAGACATTTGAGTCTACCAATTATTTCACTAATTTGTTTTGCTAAATATGATCCAGACTACACTAAGTAAATAAATATAAAGAGAGGAAGATAAAGACACGCAGAGCTCTTACACTAAAAAATGTTAAGATGTGTAAAGTAATGCCGTTTAGAAGAATAAGATCAAGTTAACCACAAAAATTCACTTTTAGTTGGTGACTTTGATAGCTTCAGGAGTACCTTCAGAGGGATCCATAGAGGACAAATGTTGTATCAGCAAAATCACTACAAGAGGCAGATTTTTTGAGGTTAATAAATAAATAGTGGAAGCCAAAGCCTGAGAAGAAATGATTACTGAAATATTAGGAAAGCAAGGGGTGCCTAAAGAAAGAGAACTTAATCTCAGTAAGTGCTAAATAACACTTCAGAGTGAAGAAAATGCTCAAAAGGTGAAGCACCATCTGATGAGCTTGTAGAATTTTTTCCCTACTTGATTACAGAAGATGATTGCAGAGATACTTGCATTTGAAAGGGGGCTGGGGAGAAAAAGTTTGAATGAATCGGTAACTTGTTTTGTCAGAGCTGCATGCAGGCAGGGTATTTAAATGCCAAGGTGTTGCTTCCTGCCAGTCTTGTAAAATAAACAGTATTGGTAATCAATATCAGTGTGAATATATTGTCACATGAATGTCTGCTACATTCCAACTTAAGGCTTCATATCTTGTTTTGAAAGCAGAACCCAAACCCCAGAATTGTAAGGAGCAATGACAGCCGAAACATTTCGCAGTCAGTCCCAGAAGCACTGCTACGGTAAGCCCAATGGGGTTTACTTGTCGTACTAAAAAAAAAAAACAAAAACAAAACCAAAAAAATCCAAAACCACAACTATCCCAAAGTCCTTATCCAAATAAATCTTATATAACTTAAATCTTAAATAAATCTTATATATCTCTTATATAACTCAGAGTTTGGTTGAGTGGTAAAGTATTGATAAACCAAATTTACAATAAGAATAGCATCACAGAGAAGAAAGAAGTCTTTTTGTTGTTTGTTCAGTTTTTTTTTTTTTTTTACTGTGTTATATTAGAGCTAGTCTAGAAATATTATTGATTCTTCTACAGAAAAAAAAAATCCACAAGGTCTACAGGACTAGCAGATAGTTATGGCTCTGAAGAGTCACCCAGGCTGAAGAAGCAAAGGGGTAAATGAGTTATGCATATATGCTATAAATGTGCAAGGAAACAAGGTCAGATTTCATAGAATGCAAGGCTGCATGTCAGGCTTGGAGCAAAGAAAAACACTTTCATTTTAGAAGAAGATGAAACAGATCTTAAGAAACCAGGCTGCATACCTAAGGGATGTTAGTGTCTGCTTCTTGTCTTTGGTTCTTTTTAAAATATAAGTATTTCTATGTCTTTACAAAACAAGCAAAGGAAGGATTACTTGCTTTACATTTATTACTGTACTGTACACAGACAGCTCCTCAGTGACTAACAGACATGATTTGATTCAGCTGCACCCAGAACATTTCCTCTTTTGCTGGAATATGACATTCCTCTGTTCAAGCAATCTCACAAAGCCTAAAACATAAAGTCTCAGAGACAGATGATATGATGAGAAGAAGCATTCACAAATCTTGTATAGTGAGTGCTAGTACTTGACAGTGTCAATACATCTATGCATATAGTGAACTCCCTTGATAAAATCTGAAGACAAGATTCAAAGCCTGCTGAAGTCAATGTACATATTTTGTTTTTCTGCATTTTGTTGGAGTTATAAAATCCTAATTAATACTTTTTTTAAAAAAATGTTGCCTTTTCTCTTATCCTATCATCAACACATCTTGGCAATAAGTGGTTTAGTGTTTCTGAATAAAAACAAATCAAGTTCATATTAGAGCAATCTAGAAGTTGACTTAGTTTACATTACAGTGGTGCCCCTGTATTGTCACTAAATAATCTCCAAAGGATGATTCACCCCCTCTTTAACATCTATCTCATGACACACTGGAGATCCTTATGAACCTCTATTGACTTTATAAAGAATTCCCCCAACTGCAATGGATAACAGTCTTATCTTTTCTGTCATTTAATTACAATATCATCTGTATACTTATATTTTAAATACATGTGTGATTACAATCTATGATCTTTCCTTCAGCGAACATAAGGGTGCAAAAGTCATATATATGCGAAAGCTGCACATTCTGGTGTAGCATATGGGAACAAAACCTGGACACTGCTCACAACTAGTTTATGGGAATCTTACTCTGGCCACTCTGATGCAAGTAGTTCTGCAGGTTATCTTGCAAGTTTTAAACTAATTATATACTTTTAAGTCTTCTAACATACACTGTGCATTTGAATATTGGTGATTTAAAATACATAAATAGAAACAGCTGAATGAAAGCCACCAGAGAAACATCAACCACGATAACTCTGTTGCCTAAAAATTAAGTATATGAAGGGCATAGATTTTTTTACTATAAATGAAATCAGTTGCTTTGAACAAACACAAATAGGCAAGAGTAATTAAAAAGTAATTAATTAAATAGTGGATTAAAAGTGAAAGTCACATAGCACTGCTGCACCTGACACCTTTCCACTGGCTGGAGGCTAAAATAGCATGATTTCAGTTTTGAAAGAAATCATGAATGGTCTAGAGCAGTTGGTTCATTCTCATAATAAAGAGAGGTGACATCATGCACATAGTGCTTCAATCTTCAGATATTATTTTACCGAAAGAATCTAATAATATATTATTGCATTGCTCTAATACCACCTGATTTACTTATAATTTCTTCTTCTTAATTCATAAGTGATAGATGTGTGGATCACAACAAGCTCATGCTTACAACTGCTGTTCTTCACAGACAATCTCTCTGAGTGCTAATGCCCTTATCAATAGGAAAAAGCAATAAAAAGAAATAAATGCATCTTTTTTGCAAAACCCAAAAAAGCATAAATAAAAGGAGACTGCCAGCATATGTGGTCTCCCAGAAATGCCTTGGAAGGCAGGTGAGGACAGAGATCATCCTTCAGTTACAACTGTCTGAAATATTTGCTATATGGGAAATCAGAATCTGAATGGGATGCTAGCTTGAAGTTTGCATTAAACTGATAGGGTGTAGGTTTGCATCAAATATTAGGACATAGTTCTTCCCTGTGAGGGTGTTAAGACCCTGGCACAGGTTGCCAAGAAAAGCTGTCTGCCCCATCCTTTGAAGTGTTGAAGATCAGATTGGACAGGGCTTAGAGTAACATGGTCTAGTGGAAGTTATCCCGTGGCAGGTGGGCGAACTGGATGATCTGTAAGGACCCTTCCAACCCAAATCAGTCCATGATTTCATGTATACAAAACACTGAAATAGGAGCTCTGACATGAGTCAGATAAAGAACTGCACTACTGAAAGATGCTAACACAGATTCCAAGATTCAAGGTCTTCAAGGGTCTGTTAGATATGGTGGTGCTCAAAGATATATCATGAAAGATGGACATATACTTGTATGAATACACACACACACAGAGTAGGACTCATTTTATTTAGTTGTAGCTATTTATGACAGGGCACGGACATCTTCCAGCAGACCAGGTTGCTCCAAACCTCATCCAACTGGTCTTGAACACTTCCAGTATAACTCAATACACCACTGATGCAAAATACTATGTCTGTAAAATGGAGAAAGTCAAAACACCAGTTATTGTACTTTTTTTACACAGCCTCTGGATATATCTGAAGGCTTGAATGTTTTTAACTATGTACTCAAAACACACAAACAGTAGCCCAGGGCACGCTAATGATTACTGCTGTCACGTATTTATAAAAGCTTAAAGGCTTGTTAGTAAAATATTTGTTTCCTATGGCATAGGGGAACTGAAACTCCAAATGAGCTGAGAGTAATTAGAGCTTAAGGTATCTGATGGAAACTTTGGCAGCTGTCCAGCTCTCTAGGATTTGAATAAAAGCAGCAAAACTTTCTTTCATCTGGAACAAAGAAAAAAATACCATCAGTGAAGTATATGAGAGAAAAAGTGGGGAGAGGTACCACACAGAGTCCTGGAATAACAAAATACAAACAAAAAAAAAAGCAGTACTTCAAGAATATTTCGTACAAGGAGAAAGGGTAAACTAACTTCATTTCAGCACAAGTGGCAGGAAGAAATTATTTCTTTGTTCTTCCTTATCTTTTCTGTTTCAGAAACCCTAAATAAACTGAGAACAAATTTTTCAGGCTTCAAGTTCTAACTCATTAACTGTAACAAAAAAATCTCAGATAATAGATAATTAAAAATAAATATATAAATAGGACCAGGTACATGTTAGGCTTACAGATCTTGACCTGACAGTGGCAAGAAGGGGGTGTGTTATATTTGGTCCCATTATTAAAGCAAGTTCATAGGAAAGCCTAAATATGAGCGCCATAACTTACATTTATAAAAGAATCCCAGACTTTACAGTGTACCACACATAGAGATTTGGTATTTAATAGAATAGAAAAAGAATTATATTTATATAAAATATAAAAAATATAAAATATTCATTCAGCACCCCCCCCCAAAAAAGGAAAAAGGGGAAAAAAAGAAAAAAATAAAAGAAAAAAATTGAAAAAAAAAGAAAAATAAGAAAAAAAGAGAAAAGCATTCTATTAATTTCAGGAAGTTATCACTAAGATTATTTTTACTCAATATAATCAAATTCTACGTAAACTGGGTTTTTTCTTCTCTCTGAATGCCATTAATAGTTTGAAATATGTTTTCATTGTACAGCAGCTGTATCAGCTCTTTGTACTTTTGGTGTACTGTTTCTACATTTGAGGATTGCGAGTAAAAGCATAAATGAAGTTATCAGAGTGCAATGAGTCCCATTGTGCTTCACAAACAAATGAGCTGCTGTATTTAACTCTTTGGGATTGTTCCTGGAATTTGTTTTGAGGAACATATACCTCTGGAAATTGCTTCCAGAGGTTTACAGCAGAGGTACTGTGCCTAAGTTTAGCTGCTTGTGTTAAGGCATACAGTACTATCTGTGGAGAATCATTTACCTATGGAGATCTAACATGTTTGTTTCACTATGGAATTACCCTTTCACTCTTCGATGCACTGCACCACCTTCTGCTGCCTTCAGAAGTCTATTACATTTCCAGATCTTGACTCAAGTTTCTAGGTTTAGCTACAGTTTACCTTTTTGAATCTGTCTTAAAATGAGTGCATGGTCATGGGATATGTGCCTCAATGGCAGAGAGTCTATACTTACACCTCTTATAACTTAAGGCTAAAAAATTTAAGGTAATACTATAACTATTGGGGAGTTATGCTTTCAAAAATATTCTCTTGCAATGTTATCTTGCACAGAAAATATGGCAATATAATTATACAAATATACAATGTAATACACAAACTGAAATAACAAAGAGAAAGGAAACAACTTTAACACCTGTTGACTGGTAGGTGGGCAAATGTTTAAGTAAAACACGAGATAAGGTTCGGATATTAGGCAGCTGAGTTAGGTAAGAAAGTGCAAAACACTTTCCTAAAAGAAGAAGTTATATACCTAAATGGAAGGTAGGACAGGAAGTAATATAGAGAGAGAATTCAAAGGCTGCATTACTTGTTTGTTTAATTGTTTTGGGCCTTTGATATAAAAAAGACAATGAAGACACTGAAGACATGATAGGAGAAGGAAGAGAAAGGTTACTGGAGGAAATTAAAAGCAGTTTGGTACTACTAAGGCCCATGTAATTTTTTGTTTCTATTGTTGTTGTTCTTGTTCTTGTTCTTGTTCTTGTTCTTCTTCTTCTTCTTCTTATTATTATTATTATTATGTCAATAATAAATATTATTAGATGATGATGATGATAGTGATGATGATTATGTCACGGTCCGTCCTAGTGAACAGACAGTGTGAAGGTTCGTAGGAGTGATTTCAAGGTGCAAAGAACCAACAAAGGCACAAGGGATTTGCAGTAACAATCAACAAATGCAGTTTTATTGAAATAAACACAACACAAATGCGTTGGTGAGGGGAACCGGGGAAAAAGGAGAAGATAAGGAAAAGAGGGAGGAAAAGAGGGGGAAAATGGCATATAGCTACCAAAAGTGGTGCTGCTTTATCCTTCAGGGGTCCAGCCATCGAAGTTCACTAGGACACGTCTGGGGACATCTCGAAAGGCATAGCTGATCTGGACCCCAAGTTATACTATCTTTCGTTGGGGGAAGGGGGAATGAGTTTCTCAACTGAAACAAAGGTCTTCAGGGGGAAAGGAATAGGGGTACACAAACTCACAAACTCGAGCCAGGCAACAAGTGAGAACCATTGTTTTCATGGCTCAGTGCTCGCACCTGTGCTTGCTCTGGGCAGCTTTCCTCTCCCCCCCCCGCACACTTCCCCCAAGTTGTGGGGGGGTGGTTTCAGTCACAGTCTCTGGAAGAAGGTGAGAGGGGGTCTTCTTGCACAGGGGTTTCTTGTCTCGGTTCCTTGATGAAGAGGGCAACATCTCTACTTGTCTGTCACGATGGTTGAGGACGGGTAAGAGGGGTCTTCTCTTGGAAGAAGGACCACCCCAAAGCTCAAACCAGCCAGGCCAGGAGGTGGGGAGAAATTCCAGGACCATTGTTCAGAAAAGGGCAGGGTGCCCCTCTTCGAGTTCAGTGTCGCATATAGCAAACAACACCTGTAGAAACAGTGAGCTAAGAGGCACGATTCCCCCCCTCCCCACTGGTTCAGCAGTTTTTGATTTTTCGGCGGTCTCTCTCTTCATGACAATCGTGAGGCAAAAATGAAGGATATTTCAGACAGACTCTCACAGTCAGTAGTAAAGAAGTTTAACTAGTAGTGATAATTAAATCTATTTAAAATGAAATTATGTTAGCTGATTTGCTCAGTAGGTTTCTTGGATTATTTAAGATTACCTTTACTCTTCTCATAGAGAACAGCCTCCTCCTCACAAATCATTGGTGAGAAAGCCAGATAACAATACTGGGGGGTGGAGGCGCGGGGGAAGAGAACAAATATCTACAATAATTCATAATATGTTATATTGAGTTTGGTCACATCCTGAATAATATGTTTACTTCTGATCTCCAGAGTATAAGAAAGACAAGGAATTACTGGAGAGGGTCCAGATGGGCCACCACAAAAATGATGAGGGGTCTGGAGCATGTCTCATGGGGAGAGACTGTAGGACCTGAGCCTGTTTAGTCTAAAGAAGAGAAAACTGAGAAGGAATCTTGTTAATGCCCATAAACATCCTGAAGTCATGTGCCAAGAGGAAGGTGCCAGACCCTCTTCAGTGATGCCCAGCAACAGGATGAGGAATAATGGCCATAAAATAAAACCCAAGAAGTCTCATCTCAACATAAGGAAGAACTTCACCATGTGGGTGGCAGAGCACTGGGACAGGCTGCCCAATAAAGATGTAGAGTCTCTGGAGATATTCAAAACCCACCATTGCCTTGCCTTGGCAGAGGGGTTGGATCTGCAGAGATCCCTTCCAACCCTAACTATTCCGTGGTTTTATGGTATTTTATTTCAAAATATTAGCTACTTTCTTTCCTCTAGAGATGATAAGGGCATGAATATAAAACTGAAGAACGCTAGTGTAGATAACTCATATATTAGGCAAACCACAAAAACAACAACATGGTGGAAATAGCACTCTGAGACAGACCCTTAATGACTCAGATGTTCTGAATTACTTTTAAAAAGGAACTGGTTAATTCTGTATTGGGGGAAAAGATATCAACTGTTGTATGACACTTCACTGTACTTGTACTCACGGCTCTAATGAAATCACCTGTGGTTGCCTAAATATAAGCACAAAGTACTTAACACACTTCTCAATATTGCCATTACAGGAGTGGGAGAAAAACCCTTTAAATTTAATCTAATCTTAGTTCTCCTGCAACAGAGACATTATATCTTCCCTTGTTCATTTGGCACTGGCCCTCAAAGTCAGAAAGTTCTGGCTTTAAAAAAGCAGTGCCATACTCTTCTGATGAGAGATAATTCTTCCCCCAAACCATTTGCTTAAGAGAAAACCAGGATCAATGGATACAGCAATGGGACAGAGTTTACTTTGTCCAGTTGAATCTCCAGCCTGGTGGGTTTCAAATGTTTAAGCTTACAGTTTCAAATTAGATGGAGGACTTGCTGAGTTCTCTTTTGCACATAGATTTGGAGAAGAAAAGTCAGGCTTTCACTCTCTATCATTGGACTATGAAGGAAGACCATAGTAAGGTAACATTATTGTACAATTTTGTACATCAGACATTTGTAAAATATTTTACTCTTTTTAAAATTTGTACATCAACAATTTTACATACAAACATCTTGTCAAACCAACCATTTGTTATTATTCTTATATGACTCTATTTTTATGTCTGACCTCTTATAAGAACAGGTAGTAACTCATTAATTCAGTGCTTTCCTACCTTCACATCACATGACACAAATTTAAATATTTGCAAACTGGTTGGTGATGGAAAGTGCACCCTCAAATTTCTGCTGATATTACAATGTGAGGACAGGCAGATACTAGGAGGAGTGGGTGATATGCCAGACGTTTGTGCTGATATCCAGAGGGATGGAGAAATGGGTTGACATAAAGATTGTCTAGTTCAAGAAATGGAAACTCCTGAAGCTGGGAACAGCAAGACCAGTCATCAGTGTATACTGGGACCACCCAGCTGGAAAGCAGCTCTGCCAGAAGTCCTGTTGGATCAGATGGTAACCTTCAGTAAGGTTGCTAAAGTAAGCACCCAAGAGTAATAAAATGGTAAAATGGCAGAATTTGGAGTAATGGTCTGCGACAGTGTCCACAGGGGTCAGAGGAAGAGGGAAGAGATGAGGATCTGACTCCATGTTTCAGAAGGCTTGATTTATTATTTTATGATATATATTATATTAAAACTATACTAAAATAATAGAAGAAAGGATTTCATCAGAAGGCTAGCTAAGAATAGAAAAAGAAGGAATGAATAACAAAAGCTTGTGTAGCTCTCGGACAGAGAGTCCGAGCCAGCTAACTGTGATTGGCCATCAATTAGAAACAACTCTATGAGAGCAATCACAGATCCAACTGTTGCATTCCACAGCAGCAGATAACCATTGTTTACATTTTGTTCCTGAGGCCTCTCAGCTTCTCAGGAGAAAAAATCCTAAGGAAAGGATTTTTAAGAAAATATCATGGCTACAATGGTCCAAACTTTTAAATTTTTTGGGGGGCAGAGTGTGTGCATGTGTGTGTATATGATATGAGGTTGGTATTATTAAATACATTACAGAGTTTCTTCCCTACCCCTTCTGGGATTTTATACATGAAGACTATATTGTGGCATTTTGCTCAGATTTGTAAAATCTGCTGGTAACATTTGAAATAAAGTAAAGCTTTAATGTTTATAATGTATTTATATGAAAGTATTTATAATGACTTATAAACACATAGCTCTAAATACAAGAAACTATGGGATTAGTCTTACAAATAGAATAAATAAAACCTCCTTTAATGCTACAGTACTTAGGCATTTTTTATTCCCTTGACAGCTCTTTCCTTTTCAGGTTAATCTCCCAAAACAGTCAGACAACTGGGTTCTCCCTGTATTTCATTAGAAACGTTAGGTTTTCCCTTGCATTTATTAAAAGCTGAATATATTTCACTCAGAATGACTAGATTTGCTATTTGTAGGAACTGATATTTCAAAATTGTAAAACAAAACTCAAGGGTGAAATATGTACTTAGGAAAGTACATGTTATCCTCATAATAACTTCAAGAGAGGAGAGAGGACCTCTACTTCTTTTTGCTTTTCCTTTAAAAAGTAATGATACAGATCAAACCAAACCAATGAAAGACAAAAAATGGAAAGAAAAATCCCTATATTGTTAGATTAGCAATCAGTTATATTCTGAAGTATATGCCTGAACAAGTCTCTCCCTTTTCTATAGTACTAGATTTTATTGAACAAAGAAATGCTTAAGTGATGACTCAGTACTATAGTAAATGTAAAATATAGACAAACACATAAAGCTGTGGTCATTCATGGGCAAATGTTAAACCTTTACAGTTGCCTTTAGAACTAAATGGGAGAGAAAACTTTGAATACAAAACCCACTAATTCTCTCGTCAGTAAGACACAGTGGCATTTTTCTGGAAGATAAGCATAAAAAAAAAAGTTACTCAGGTTTTCAGTGAAAAATAGTGCCTTTGTTCAATGGCATAATAGCTCACAAATGACAGTTATGTAGAACATCAAGAATACTTTGTGTTTTTAGTGAAAATTACAAAGCTGATTTAAGAGTATTCCCAAATAAGGGAATAAGCTAATACATTAACTTTACTGATGGTTTCCTCTACTGATAGACAGTGTGGGATATGGTTCTGCCAGACAAATGCCAGAGGGGCAGCAGAAAAGTCTTAAACACTTTTATATCAGTCTACTTTTCAGTCCACTCACTTTCTACACAAGAAAACTTCATATGCCTCCCCATTTTAACTTCAGTGGAGTAGTTATATTGAGGTATAGCTAAGTATAAGTAGATATATGAAGAGTGTATATATGTATAGACATATAAACATGAAGTATGTATAGCCAAGAGCTAAAGACAACAGATACAATCCTTCTTTGGTGTAATGAGATTTTGTCTGAGTCAGAATGCTTAAAACACAATTCCGTGTATATGTTATCATCTATTTTATGAAATTGCAATAACACTTTTAAATTTAAAAAATTACTCCCACCTTTCAATGATTAAACATGAAGTATTGCTCCTCTTATGCAATGAGAATCAAGTATTAACTGCCAAGAGCAGAAAATTAACTTGATATTAGTCATTCAAGATATATAATTTTGCTGTTGTTGTACTTCTAATAGGAGGACATAGATTTAAAGCACTTTATCCAGTCTCTTCTTCGTGCTCCTCAGTTACCTCTTTTTTATGTTCATCTCACAGCTATTCAAATAACTATTGTTTTACATATTGGTTTTACAGAATCTAGCCTGCTGTTAGAGGAACATTTCAATAGACTTTAGTGCCATGTTTCACTGCACAGGATTTGAATGTTTTCACATAAATTAGTTCGGGTTTTTGTTTGTTTGCTTGTTTTTTTAAATAGGCACTTGCACTCAAATAATTCGGTTTTTTAAAGGAAAGACTGCAATATGGTAGTTCAGATGGAGCATTTGTCAATTTTTTCTTCCAGGCAGCATTTAGGATTATTTCAATCTCTGCTTTTATAACTATCTCTTCTATTGTTTCTATGTAAATGCCAGTAGATATGACATGTGGGGAGACATATTCATGGCACACTACCAAGCAGTTTGCATACTCTGAATAAGACACACACCGATCTTCATTGAAAAAAAAAAAAACCTAACCAAAACCAAAAAGTGTAATTACACATTCAGAGGGCATTAGCAATTCTGCAATACATCCTCTCTAACTATGAGTCAAATTGCATGTGGCTTTCACTACAGAAAGCCTGTAGTAAATCAGATCCTATTTGAAAACAAAGTTGTGAAAGCAGCTTATATCAGGGTGAGACTATAATGCCATTTTTATGTATATTGAGTGGAAATCTGAAAAGGTTGAAATGTTTCTTAAAATACATAGAGGCTTTGGCATTTGGCTTTGCTCTGTGTTACCTTCTCAAAATATCCGAAAAAGAAAATTCAAGGGACTGAATTAACCTTTTTAATTATGACAATATATTATACTTATATGAAACATGAAAATCAGAACAGAACTAAACTATTTCAAATTAACACAAACATTTATTTTCCAAAGCAAGAGAATCTTAAGCAATCAAAATAATGGTGAGTTGACATTCCTCCATTGTTCCAGATCTTGAAAATGTTATGCTCCCACAAGCTTTTAAAATAGTTTAGTATTGACTTCCTTGCATTACTCTGATGTTCCATTGAAATGACTCTTCTAAACTGAGCAGGTCTATACAGGAACACTGTTAGCAAGCTTTGTTCCTTATCTTACCTAAATAGGTTTTAAGGAATTACACATTCCATCTGGATTTCTTAGGTTTCTTTCACCCTTCATCCTCCATTTCTATGAGCAGAAGGAATCAGTTCTTGAAAAATAAGATTATTTGGAATAGGTAAAAAAAATTATTTCCCCCCTCTGCTTTGCTCTGCTGAGACCCTGCCTGTAGTGCTGTGTTCAGCACTAGGGTCCTTACTATAAAAAGGATCTGGATTTATTGGAGCAAGTCCAGAGGAGGCCACAATGTGGGTCAGAGGGCTAGAGCTCCTCTGCTATGGAAACGCGCTGAGAGAGTTGAGGGTGTTTAGTCTGTAAAAGAGGCTCTGAGGAAACCTTAGAGCCCCTTCCAGCACCTAAAGGGGCTCACAAGAGCTGGAGAGGAACTGTTGGCAAGGGCATGGAGTGACAGGACGAGGGGAAATGGCTTTATATTGTCAGAAGGCAGGGTTAGATTAAATATTAGGAACATATTCTTCAGTGCAAGGGTGGTGAGACCCTGGCACAGGATGCCCAGGGAAGCTGTGGTTGCACCGTCCCTGGCAATGTTCAAGGCCAGGTTGAACAGATCTTGGAGCAACCTGGGATACTGGACTATGTCCCTGCCCATGGCAAAGGGGTGGTATTAGATGATCTTTGAGTTCCCTTTTAACCCAAACCATTTTGTTGTTCTATGATTCCATGAACTGCTGAGTTAACTTTCCATGTTCTTAACAATTTTCAGAATTTCTGTTAGCCTTTTCTTTCATGCTGTTGCTTTTTTAAAACAAAATAAAGCAATGAACTGCAGTTAACATCAGTGACTTTCTGGATTTGGAGAATAGTCTGCAATATCAAATTTCCATTCCACTGAAAACTCCGGAGAATGTTAGTACAATTTCTGTTTTCCCAGAATGCCATTTGTGGTTTGTTATTTGAGGTATATATACATTTAAATATTTGAGGTATATCTCTTTCTACCTCTCTTTCTGTGTACTTTAAAACATGCTGTGGAATGATACATCTCAGAGATACCTCCATTAGCAGAGTACAGCCTTTGTGCCATATTGGATTCACATGATAAGAGGTGAGCTGTTCTTCCTTTAAAATAAAGATACATAGGCAAAGGTCTCTTGGTGCTATCTTTCAATTATAAAATAATCACAGCATGGTATTGAGTTAAGAAAAGGTTTCCTTTTGAGGCTTGTTTAATTCATCATTATACATGATTCAAATAATCGAAAGATATTTTGCTAATCTGTGCAACAAAACAGCAAAGGAAAATGTAACTCTTCATGAGGGCAGAGGAAGACATGACAAAAAATACAACTGAAGGTAAAAAGTATACAAGCAAAGGTACAAAAAAAACCCTAAGAGAACAATGTTTCCCATCTCCCTTCTTCCCCTTCCATTGGAAGGAAGCGTGATAGTGGGTTTCATGACATATCTGAGAAACCCTCCTTCCAGGTGTGGGCGTGTCTTGGCCCTTCATATGTATTGCTATCATCCTGGAAGGTATTTGAGAAAGCAGGATGGAGACAGGCAGTTCCTACTGCTGTAATACAGCAAATTTTACATCTGAAACATGGTATTTTGTACCCTGTGGCTGGATTAAAGTCTATGATAACAGGATTGCTGTTTTTTAATGAGTCTCAGCAATTTAAGATCTTAAGCAGCTGGCAATGTGTAAAACTCTTGATGTGATACTGATAATAAAGTTTTCATACTGCTGCTTATGGAATTGTTGGTACAGTACTCTCACTATAGCACTGCAGAGCAATTCATCTGAGACCTTGCTTCTCCACTGACATCCTACTACTCTCAAATATGCCATATTTTCTGTACCTGGCAGGTAGGATTTACTTTCATTTCTTCCTAGAGTCTGATGTCCATGATCTTAAGTTAGGTGATGAGGCGTGGTAAAGCTCTAAAAAAATAGTGTATATTCTTGCTATGCTGGCATTGAAACTGAGGGACAGAAAAAGGCAGAATATGGCCAAACACTGGTATTCACACAAGGAGGTAACGTCAGGCATTCCTGTTGTCCAGGTACTCTATTCCCTGGGAAACAGAGGTGATGCCAATAGGTGGATTGGCTGGTTAGGACAGTAGAGTGGAAGGGTGAGAAAGCAAAGGAAGAAAGCAAATGCAGAATTAATAGATAGTTTGGCACAGATGTAACTAAACAAATTTATGTCAATGCAAATTTTCATTCCCATAAGAATACATTATCCAGAGGGAATCTGAGTTACAGATATGTGAGTTCAGTTGTAGACTGGAACAGTATGATGTGCACTGCTGTAAATCACATACACAAGCCCATAACTCCTTCATTTATTATCTGCTTTAACTGAGGCATGAAATAGCCAGGCTTTCAAAGGTAAGCCCAATTAAGAGTAGTACCATAGGAGGTGATCTGTCAGTCCCCCACTCCCCTGCTAATACACAAAACCTCAGAAGCACCAATACTAAGAAGCATCCTTTCTGAGTGAGAAGGGGCACTGTCTTCTCTTATGCAGATGTAACATGAGCTAATCTGCTGCTATTGAGAGATCTCTCCCTACAGTGAAAACCAGATCTAAAAGATGGAGCAGTAGGCTCAAATACCTACATAAAGAAGACCAGTGAAGACCACTGCCAGCTCTAAATCCATTAGAAAGGGACTGTAACCTTGTCTGAAATCTGCCAGTCTGAATTTGTTCCTCTGGGAATTGCTGACCACCATCTGGCATGAATTTCAGCAGAAGCCAGAACCCTTTATTCCCCTCATGGTGCCCCTATGCCCGTCTCCTGCAGGGACGAAATCTGCCTATTCCTTGTGTATGCCAAGGCAGCTCCTTGTTTCATTTTTACCATGTACACTGCAATTTCTCATTAGTTAGAAGGATATTAGTATTTAGCCTTTCCTAATTTTCTATTCACTGTGCTAAACCCTTGTTCCAGATTGCAATGCAAGATGTATGCCATTACCATCTGTATGGCCGATTATCTTTTGTCAAGTGGGCAGTTTGCCTTATCTCTCTCTTTGAGTGACCACAATCACTCCTCCCTCGGGAGGGGACATCTGCTGATAACAGACTATTGAATGTCACTGCATGACTGATAAGAATTATAATATCCCATTGTGAGATGCTCCGCCCAGAGGGAGGAGCCAAGCATTACTACCCAGGTATAATCCAGAGGTTTTGAGACACCAGCACGGCTTTCTCCACAGGATTCCCCACAGGAACAGCAGCTGCCTCTTCTTCCACTGGATCTTTGGAGGAAGAATACATCCTTCTCAACAGAACCCCCCTGCTCAAACAGAACTACCCCTGACATTTCAGGAGCACAACAACCACATTTTCAATTAGACTGCTACCAACACCCTGACCCACAGGGTGTCAGGTTGGGTTCTGACTCTTTCAGTGTTGTTCTTGTGTACTGCATTGTTTATTTTATCCTTTTATTTTTCTTCCCTATTAAAGAACTGTTATTTCCCGCTCCCATATTTTTTAGCCTGAGAGCCCCTTAATTTAAAATTTATGGCAATTCGGAGGGGTGGGGAGGGTTTACATTCTCCATTTCAGGGGAGGCTCCTGTCTTTCCAAACCAAGACAGCCCTGCTACTTTTATAAGCACATATACTGTTGTTTACAGAGTACAATTTCCAAAATACAGCCAAAGCCTTGTGTATTCATATTATATACTCTGTGATTGATATACTTCACCAAACAGCTCATCTTTCACTGTTTTACAGAAATGAAGTTAGAAAAAATCAATGCATCATTGCTCATTACAAGGAAATGATGGATATCCCTGCAAATTGTGCGATATCAGTGAAGGTTGCAAAGCTATTCACCGGCACCAAAAAAGCAGCAAATTAACAACTATATACCAGCACATCTTGGAAAACCTGAGATTAAATTTCATCAGTGTTAATGAGTTACGATTTAAATGTCAAATGAAACTAGCATTATTTGTAGCTAACTACTGCTACAATAATTGCCCCCATATAGCAGGTGCCAAACATGCAATGTTTGAACTTCCCCTTTTTCCTAATCATCATGAATGTCATATCGAAGCATATATACAAGACCTCTATACCTTTCAAAGTATTATCACCATTAAATCTTTAGGTACCTCTGATTGAAATAGAACAGTGAAATGACAGCTAGTTTAATTGTTTAATACCTTTTAGAATTCAATCCACACTAAGTTAAAAATAAATAATCATTGTGAGAGTATGTTTAGGTTGTTCTAGAATGAGTTAGTCCTTAAAACTATAGACTATGTATGTTCCTACTCCTACTAGTTTCATGCTCTGGAACTGATTTAAAAGTCACAACAGAAATACAACCAGCTTAAACAAATTGTTTCATATAAGTAAATCCTATCACAAGCAATAAACACAATAGCAATGGAAAAAGTGATAAGTAGACTATGTGAGAAGTAAATGTTTAGATTAACACATTATAAGGTCAAGAAGTTTAGGCGTCTGGGCAGTTACATAATATAAATCACAGCATTTTACCTATTAAATCTTGCAGTTAGACAGTTAGATTAGTGTCCTAAGCCATGGAATCCTAAAAAAAATAGATAAGAATTGGAGTTACCATACTGGATTTTAACAATCAAATTGAGAAACATATCTTAATGGAAAAATTCACCCCATGATGGAAGACATACAGAAATTAAACTGTAAGTAGAACAATAGGACACCTAAACTATCCCAGTGTAACATATGAGGGAACTTGTTCTATGTGAGTATATACATAAGGAAATAGGAATTTCATATATAGAATGGATGGTTTAGATGTGTAAATATGACCTTAGAAAGTTACTAATTTTGCAAATACATTTTATAAGTCTCACATGCAAATACTAGTTTCTGTACAGTCAGTAAGTGCATACAGAAGATTTGATGGCATCACATGAGCAGACATTTTAAAACTTAATTGGCTTCATATAGATTTGATGTCCAGGAAATTAGATCTGGCTACACCTTAGATAAAGAAACATCTGTTGCATGAATCAGCATTTTCTCCCCTTACTTTTCAGTTTTCAATGACACAATTCATGGAAACATTAATTTAAAAATGTAATTCAAAAAGATTTTTTTTTCCTGGTAACTTAAGTTACCAGAAAGTTTTAAGTTCAAAATAACTTCCACTATTATTATTTATAAGCTTCATTATATAAACATTCCTTGAGAAGACCAATCTATAGCTTATATATTACACTACATTATGTTACAGCTACATCTAGAGTTTTATTCTTTAATTGTTCCATTAAGCAGGACATAAATTTTACCATCAAGGCAGAATATGATTAATACATGCATTAAAGAATTTTGTTGATTTTTATACGTTATACATATAGCTATGCCTGACAGAAACATTCTTTATTCAAATACAAAATATAGGTAGATATTTTATATTAAGCCATTGGAACTAATAACCACAAACGGAGAAATTATTTTATTGAAATGAGTGAGAATGATGCATTCCTCAATGGTGTTATTAACCGTTTATTTAAAAAGTTTCAAGTAAACAGCACAAAAAATTAGCCAAATTTGTAATGAAAGACAGTCCTCCATGCAACAGCTGGGTTTATCCTGTGCTTACAGGTTACATCACTGTTCTCAGAGGAAGTTCTGTAGGTATTAAGAGTATAGTTATATTTTCCTGTTTGTTCATTCTTATCATGTTTTTTTCCTTTCCCTAGCTGCTGTATAAGGACTACCCCAAGGATACCTAAGCAGCTGCAGAAATACTAAGATGTTTGTCAACATGTAACTTCTGTCGATCAACAGCCAGAGATATACCGTAGAAACCAAAGCTCCATCATTACTGAGAACCTTTATGGAAGTTAGATGCCATTAACTAAGTGTGGAAATTATTACATGCAAATATTGTCATGTTTAAAATTGAAAAAAAAAGCTATCCTTTGCAACTCACCTTTTCATTTCTTCCTACGGAAAAAAATCAATAACTAACAAATCAGCTTCCAAAGATGAGGATAATTTTAGCGTTTCTTAAAACGTAACATAATTGTTCAGTGTATCTGTATTTGGAGTCAGTATATACAGGCTCATGGGAGAATGCAAACCTGCTTAACATGCTTTTTATGAAGGCATAAATTATAAATACAGGGAAGTATAAATAGTAAGGTTTCTCTTGCATTTAAACACAGATAATAATATGGAATTTTAACAAAAGGATCACAGCTATTAAGAAAGACTGATAGAGCAATCATGTAGCACTTTTTTGTATACTACTACAGTTAAAAAGGTATCATGGTTTAAAAATCCTGCCAGAAGTCAAGCCCCAGGCAGTTGCTTGCTTACTGCCCCACCAGTAGGACTGGGGAGAGGACTGAAATGGTAAAAGCCAGAAAACTCATGAGGTGAGATACAGACAGTTTAAGAGGGAAAGCAAAACCCATGCCCACAGGCAAAACAAGGAATCAATCCAGTGCTTCCCAAGCAAAAGCAGTTGTTCAGCCATCTTCAGGAGAGAGGGCCTGACCACATGTAATGGTGACTTGGGAAAAAAGTGTTATCACTCCGAATGTTTTCATTTGTCCTCTTTCTTATCTCTACTTTATATATTGAGCACGATGTCACATGGTCTGGAATACCCTTCTAGACAGTTGGGGTCACCTGTCCTGGTTGTGTCTCCTCCCAGCCCCCATGCACCCACAACATTCTTGCTAGCATGGCAAGTGTATGGAAAGCGGAAAAGCAATATATGTAGCATGACAGCTATGCAGGTAGGGAGAAGCAACACTCTCTGTAACTGTTTATTTTATACCTGTGGGAGTACAAGGGGAAGAACTGGAATAGTTGGAGCATTCCAGGTTCTTCATCACAGGAAAGCTGCTTTCTTATCACTTCATCCTATGACAGAAAGACTGAAAATTCCTCTGCTGCTATTAATTTCTGAAATGGGATAAAACTTTAGAAAGGCAGAAACTGTGCTCGAGCAAATAGAGAGAGGCAGGAAATAAGGAGTGAAAGGGAATGTTTTGTGGTATTTGTATCTACTATAAAAGTAATAACTTCCCTTTTAATAACTGAAAGCCACTTTATGTGGCTTTTCACCCTAATAATTAGGGTGTTTGCCAGCTTTCAAATTTTGTAAAAAACCCTAATTGATTCTCTGACATATGTGTTCTTACTTTACTGATGGAGAAAGAATAACCTTGCTCAAATTACTTGTCCAATGCCACACAAATAGTGACAAACCCAGCCTGAACACCTGAGCTCCTAATCAGGCATACATCTGCCTGGAACACCTCCCCGCTGCCACTGTTCTCAAAATATGTACTATTATATTACCTCAAACTAGGGAACATGCACATGTACTTTTCAGGGAATCTAGCCTGACACCATTCTGACACAGCAGGGATGAAGGACTGACTATCCTAGAGTAAATTATACCAGGGATTTCAGAATAGATATATTTGCAGAAGCTCAAGAAATATCAAGAAAAATATTATTACACTTGCCCTGTCATCCAGAACATCCATTTATAAAGAAGTTCCATGAAGGCTTGTAGCTGTAGTTTTGAGTAGTCCAGAGAGGAGCCAGGAGTTGGACTCAATCCTTATAGAACACTTCCAGTCTGAGATATTTCCTGATTCTAAAGAGGCAGTCAACTTCCAAGGCTTAAGAAATGACACAAGTTGATGTGTAGAACCTCCGGCACCAACTAACTCAGGATGGCAGCCTTTGCCTGCAAAGTGAACAGAAAAGGTGTGTTGGGTGCACACAGAGTTAACAGCTCAGCTGATATTACTAGAAGATCTTTCTCCGCAGAATCCTTTTAAAATTTAAAACTATTCTCACCAAAATAATCCTCCCGAAAGAGTGTTGTAGACACATTACCCTCTCCTGAGTGAAATTCTTAGCACAGCTGTCCTTCCAATCCCCATGCCCCCACACACATGCTGCTGCCCTGGAAGACACTTAGGAAAGCTTTCCTCATAAAGGGAATCTTTAAAATAGTTACATTGTATTTCTATATTCTGGCTTATTGTTACTGCTACAGTGACAAGGTTAAAATTATTTTGTTTAGAAATCTGTGAAGAAAGCAAGAAGCAGTAAAGGGAAAGCCACAGAGAGAGCAGCCTACAATATTCTTTGAAACTACAATTTCTTAAAGCAGAAAACCAGCAGTAAATGGGTATATTACAATGATATAGACTGAGGGCTAAAGCCAGCTTCTCTTTTCACTGTGACCCTGGACACAAAACCAGCATAATTCCACATAGCATAGTAGTGTAAGTTGGAAGCAGAGTTTGTCCTCAGAAGGAAAGAAATGAAACAATTTCAGCAGATAAACAGAGCTTGAGAGCTGTGAAAGTGGGAGCAACAGTTTGTTTTAGTTGCCTCAGGAAAAATTCACTTAATACTTTTGGGTAATGCAAAGCTTTGAAAACCTGAATGTTTAGATGCCTTTTGAGAACTGTAGAGAAACATGCAAGTGTAAACGTGCTGCTATTTGTAAGCTCTTTTAACACTGGGAGGAAAAAACAAAATCAAAAGATATCTACATACTGCACTGCCTGGTAATGGCAATCACATGACGTCATCTTGATCCCAGAGGTATTGAGGTGTGAATTGAAGCTGATGTACCAAATAACCCACTTTAGGGAGAAAAATCGTTGATGGTGAAGGTAGGTATAGGTTTGCATGAGGCGGGACTGAGAGCTTGCAAGCTTAAGTAACACAACAAAAATACAGTTTCAGAGAAGTACAGAGTAAAGTAGACACGGAGTCACAGTTCTTACAAGGTAAACAGTACCACCAGGATGTATTTTTAAAACTTATTGTTGGAATTGAATCAGAATCATTAAGGTTGGAAAATACCACCAAGATCATCGAGTCTAACCATCAACCTAACACTGACAGGTCCACCATGAAACCATGTCCTCATGCACCATATCCACATGGGTTTTGAATACTTTCAAAGATGGCAAGTCCACTGTTGCCCCAGGGTTCTATTCCAGTGCTTGACGACCCTTTCAGTGAAATATTTTTTCCTAATATCCAGTGTAATGCTCCCTTGACAAAAACATTTCCACTTGTTCTATAAATACTTGAAGGGAGGGCGTAGTGAGGTGGGGACTGGTCTCTTCTACTGTATCTGCAAAGGCAGGACCAGGGGAAACGGCTTCAAACCGAGATAGAGGAGATTCAGATTACACAGAATCATACAGAATAAGCTGATTGGAAGACACTCAACAGCGTTTCTTCACTGTTAGGGTGGTCAAGCATTGGAACATGTTGCCTAGGGAGGTAATGAAGTCATCATCCCTGGAGGTGCTCAAAAGGCACCTGGATCTGGCACTGGATCATACGGGTTCAGGGTTACAGCGCTCATGTTGTGTTGAACTAGTGAATCCTACCCTACTCCCGCACGTTCCCAGCCCCTCGGCCGCGGAACGAAACCTGTTCCCCTGGCCCGCACAACTGCTTCCATCCGCGCCCGCCGTCCCGTACAGCCCGGCTGGGGCGCGCAGCTCGCGCAGGCGCAGAAGTGCCGCGCAAGCGCAGAGCTCCCCGGGCGGGCGGCGCTTCCCTGGGGCGGCCGCGGGCCGAGGCAGCCGCGCAGGGCCCTGTGGAGCGGTCCAGCCCCCGCCCAGCCGGGCATTGTTCCCGGCCCGTCTCTGCGGGGAAGTTTCAGCCGCGTCCCGGTCCACTGCCTGCCGGGTCGGGGGGGGGGCGCGGTGGGGGCAGGGGTTCGGAGCCCCTTTGTCGCCTCCTCCCCGGCGTAAAGCCGCCGGTGAGGCTCAACATGATGGCGGCCGAGGCCACGGGTGAGGAGGGCGGCTCGGGCGCTGTGGCCGGGACGGCGGGAGCCGCCGCGGCCGGGGAGCTGGGGCACTGCCCCGCCTCGTGCCCTGATCGGGCGCCGGAGCCGCAAGGCCCCTTCCTGGTCGGCGGCGGCCCCCCGGGCGGGCCGGATTTGTGCTCAGTTCTGGGGCTACTGGAGCAGGGCGTGGGGCCAGCCCTTCCAGCGGCCGCTGGGGCTGCCGATCCCGGCTTCCCCCCGCTGCCGCCACCCCCCGCGTTAGCCGGGGGGCTGGGGACAGTGGACGAGGGAGACTCACTGGACGGGCCGGAGTACGAGGAAGAGGAGGTGGCCATTCCGCTCAACGCGCCCCCCACCAATCAGTGAGTACCCACCGCCCCCGCCTCAGTCCTTGTGGGGAGTGGGTACCGCGCCGCCGGGCCCCCACCGCTCGCCGGGGAGACAGTGTGTCAAACTCGGCTGGCTGTCTCGCAGAAGTTTTGCGTCCCACGTCTTCACCTTCCCTCCCTCCTCCGGTTCCGTTCCAGCAGGAAGTTTGCTTTACGGGAACACTGCCCGGGGTCTGTGGAGCGCAGCCCACCCGCAAGTCGGGAGAGTGAACGGCGGCAGCAGGGAGGTCGGACTTCTTCCCCTTCACGGGGAGCTGGTCCTCCGGTACTGAGTGGGATCAGCTCACGGGAAAAAGCCGGCTGAGTTAGTTTTTTGCCGGTTTTCATAGCAGTACTGCAAAGGCTGCCAGGAAGAGTGAGCTATTCTGGTTGTCGTTTAAACTGCCTGTTGGGGAGACATTTCCAGTCACTGCTAGCCCCTTCACGGTAGAGTCATAAACTTAATTTCTGTAAATGGAGTAAAAAAACCATCCATGGCATAAAAGACTTAACTTACCATGTCATAATTTTGTGTTGCATTGCTTTCTGTTAAAAAAAAAAAAGAAGATAACTTATATTTTCCATTTCATATAGAAGCAGCCAAAGTAATGCCCACTTGTTGGATGTTTTTAAAAATTCAGGTAGTTTTGAGTCATGGATTTAAAAGGAATTTAAATAATTTCCAATTTTAAAAGTGTTAACAGAGGGATATTTTTATAAATGTTTTAACTGCCTTGCTGTTTAGCCAATTTAAAGTTGTTTTCATAAAGGTTATGCTTGGAGAGAGGAGACATTTGGAATAAACTGTAAACTTAAAATTAAATTTTAGTGTATTTATCCGTACATCAGTTTAATTTTGATTCCTTTAGTGCTGGTACTAGAAAGAATCTTCCACTAGAGGCAGACTAGTTCTTTGTTTAAGTTGTGTGAAATATAAGATCAGATAATGTTACATAGAGTCCATGTAATTAGTAAATAATCTTAATACAACCTTTGGATTTCACTATAGAAAATCTGCAGGTTTACTCAAAGCACTTCCAAGGTGTGTGTTAGAATAGAAAATAATCGTTTTCTTCCATATCCTTATCATATTCTCCCCGAAATGAAATGGTTTCAGAGGCTTACACTTCTTCATTAGTATAATTTCTATAAATATGTTGTTTTTGTAGTTCTTGCGTATAGTGGGTAATTTAGAGAGTAACATACAGTTGTGTTTAAAGAGACATATGTAGATATGTCAGAAACTTAACTAAAAATCTTTGTGAAATTTTAGGTTCGTTCTTTATATTCTGTCATAACTTGACTAACAGAGTTAACTTTGGCATTATGTTACATACTCTTACGATTTCAGGAGCCATTGTCATTTTAAGTAGGACATAAAATTATAATAGCCTCTATAACAAGCTTCTCTGAGCTTGTTTTGCAGATTAAAAAGACAAGCCCAAAGCAAACAAAAAAGCTCAAACACAAACCAGACACAATATGAGTTCCTAGTCTTCAAATTTTTAGGCTGTAAAGATGTTACAAATGCTTTTTTAAACATGAGTATGCTTTTAAATAGTGTACAGTTGGCATTCTTGCTTTCGTAGTAACTAATACAAAGAGATGGGAAATGAAGCACCTGCAGGTTGTGCACTTCCCATGAGGATGTTGTAAATATGGTTTGCTCAGGGACATCTGGGGAATATATCTTCTTTTAGTGTGTGTTCTTTAATATTCAAGGAGTGGGAGGATACTAGCATATAAGACCTTCTCTTTATTCACAAACTCATAATCTCCCAGTAGGGTTGATTTTTTAATCTTTGATCTGGAGTGAAGCTAATTTGAGGCTTATCTATTCAGTGTGTGCATGTTTTCATTTTTATGGAGCAGAGCAGTGGTGTGTTTATGTTGCAGCTTAATGCCAGGTGGGATTCACAGGATACTAGGGAATAAAGGCGACTCTGTGTTTGTTTACGTCATCTTTTCCCTTGCTTTCTGCCCCATTTGCAGACCTCAGTGACAGAGGCTCAAATAGCATAAGGAAATGCCTTTGGATTTAATGAATGAATGAATGCTGATTTTTTAATGTATTTGATTTAAAATCTTAGTTGACAAAATTATTTTCTGTCCTAGCATTGCATTAATGTGGCAGGAGCTGTTCCAGTATTGCAGCGAAACTGGCATTTTTATATAGTGTTTTTTGAGCAGTGCTTATCAGTTTGAAAAAGAAATCAGTTGAAATCTGAAAGTGATCAACCACACAAAATGAAATGTGCTGTCAAAATACTGTTTGGTTAAAACAAATCTTGCCCAGAGCAGATATATTCTTACAGTCACTCTTGGAGTTCATTCAGGCAACATAATAAGAAAAAACTGAAGATGAAGACAGGTAGAGAAATACTGAATAAGAATGGATTGCATTAAAGTAGACCATTTTCCTGACTATATAGTGAAGTTCTGGTATCTTCACATAAGTGTTCAAGGTGGCAAGCTGAGAGTTCTGCATTTGTTTCAGTAACTCATGAAAAAATTATTTTCTGAATAATTGCAGAAGACCTTTTTCCAGACTAATGAATGAATCTGTTGCACTATAAATTATCAGGAAATAATGTTAGTGTGTTCAGTTAGGTACCTGTATAAAGAAAATTATATGTGATGTCAATAGATTTTAGTGTGTGAGGTTTCTTTGTTTAGCAGTTAATGTAGTTAGCATAGAATATTGTCTTTATTAGATAATTATTTTATTCATTAGTTCCTGTTGTGCGTGGAAGACAACACTATTTTTCAAAAGTCGGTGAGTAGTGTAT
This sequence comes from Camarhynchus parvulus, assembly GCF_901933205.1. Taxonomy (NCBI): domain Eukaryota; kingdom Metazoa; phylum Chordata; class Aves; order Passeriformes; family Thraupidae; genus Camarhynchus; species Camarhynchus parvulus. Next base: position 29,816,137 of record NC_044601.1, on the reverse strand, counting down.
TCTGGGCTGCTTCCGGCTGGATGTGTGGTGTTAGAAGTACTGTCTTAAATGAGTGGTTAAACACAGTGAAACAACATTGCACCTAACCTGCCACAGGAAGTGAAGCAGTAAGTAAACTGAGTGTGTTAGTTCATAAGTCAATGAAAACTTCAGATAAATAAAACCAGAAGTAGGACAGCATTTGAAGCCAGAAGTCTGAGGATGATTTTTCAGTAGTTTAGTCAGTATTTCTAGTTAACATTAGATAATGTAGTTTTGTTTAAACAGTAACTAGAATCTATTGACATGCTCTTTATTTCGTTTTTATTTTGTCATTGATTGAGTCCCGTAATACCAGTGTGGGACTTTGGCAGTTCATTTACTAGCCTACCACATTGAGAAGTGTAATACTGTACTGTGTTTTTTCAAGCTTTTTTGTCTATATGTTCTGTGGTTGTGAAGGGAAGACGAACACAAATTTTCTAGTGAGGGCTTAGGTCTCTTCAGAATAGGACTCCTTTTTTTGGTTCAAGCATAAATTTGTAAAATTCCCATAGTAGTTTTCCAGTTTCTTTCATATCTTTCTCGCCAGAAAAATAAGCATCTTGTACTATGTCTTGCTGGTAGGCATAGAAGAGAGGAGAAGGCATCTTGTTTTAACATGGTCTTTGTGCTGCACGTAAGTATTGCAGGGTTGATTCCTTGGTGTCCCTCCAGAGTATGGTCAGTACTAGTAAAATGTTCAGAGCTTGACAGAGTTAATACACTTGATCTGCTTTATTTACTTTTATGCACTATTTAAAGACTGAATGTGGTCTTTAATAGTTTTTATTTTTCTATAAAATACCTGCTCTATCTGTCTTGTTAGTGATACAGCAGAAAAAGGTTTCTGTTATTAAATTTTAATATATTTAATATTATATATATATAATATATTTAATATTATATATATAATATATATTTAATATACAATATATTTAAATGTTATTATCTTTTAATCATATTTAGTGCTGAAGGTGGTGAGGAGTAATCAGCATGGATTTATAATAGGAAAATTGTGCTTAACCAACCTAAGAGCCTTCTGTGATGTAGTCATTGACTTGGGGGAGAAAGGGAGAGAGTTTACCGTAACTTTAGTAAGGCTTTTGACACTGTCTTCTGTAGTCTTCTTGCAGACAGACTGACAGAGTATAGGTTAGGTTAAAGGACATGAGGTGCATTGAAAACTGGTTGAATGACTGGGAATAGAGCATGATGATCAGCAGCTCGAAGTCCAGATAGAAGCAAATTACTGGGGGTATTCCCTGATGTGACTTCATGGATCAGTACTGTGACCTGCTTGGATAGAGTACGTGCACCTTTAGCAAGTTCACAGATAATGCAAAACTGAAAGAGGAGCAGCTGAAACATACGTAGTTGTGCTGACATCCAGAGTGATGTGGATAGGCTGGAGAATTGGGCTGTGGGAGAGCTTGTGTAGTTAGACAAAGGAAACACAGAGCTCTGGTACTAGGGAGTAGTAACCCTAAGCACGTGGTGCGGGTAAACAGCTGGAAAGCAGCTCTGCAGAGAAGCATGTAGGTGTGAGGATATGAACAAAACCAGCAGTGTGCCTGTGTGGCAAAACTTCACATGTGCTTTTCCCACATGTAAAAAGGAAATATGTAAATAAAGATTTGGTTGTACAGTGTGACATGCTTCTACGCATAATACCAGCTGCCTCCTTCCATATAGTAAATTAACAATCTACTGCCTTTTTGTGAATGGCTTGTTCCTTGCACGGGTCTTGTGGTGTTGGGGGCCAGAAGCCATACAGCTATACTGCAAACTTGCTAAATGCATACCTCCTGACATTAGAAAGGGCTGGCTGGGCCTAATGGGGCTGGTGTGACTACCCCCCATCTTCCATGGAGCATGGGGAAAATACAGGGATCTCTTGTTTGTGTGTGGACCAGAGGTCACAGCTCTGACTGCAGTGCAGCTCATTCCATGAGGTTCATGACTTGACGTATGGTTGTCAGCCACTCAGTGAGGCAGTGGTATGGGCACCATTCCGCCCACCTATATGTTGCATGTGTGGATATAGAGGCTCTTTGTGATATTGTGTCTTTGTTTTGTCTACATGTTGTAATTAAATTGTGACAGATAGAATTGGAGTTCTGAACATGCTGTTTTTGAAATAAACTGGCAGATGGGAGTATTTTCATGCACAGTTTTGACAGTTTTCTGAAACATGGAAGCCTTTTACTGGTATTCTCTTAGAAGCAAAATAAAGAACAATTACACAGGTTTCTTAAAGCAGGCAAGTTAAACAGGTAGTCACAGTAAAAAACACCTTAATTGCAATCTGTAATTGATAGGACATTTTATAGTTGAATAATTTTATAACATATGCTTGCAAGGCTACTTACTCTCTTTCAATGCATGTTATAACAGTAACTGCATTGTTAGAGTACTAGCTGTGATTCAAAATGTCATTGAATTATGTTTGCTCAAAACACAATGAAAGGAGTGGAGTGTCAGCATTTAAAAAAATGCGAAGGTAATTTTAGAAATACAGAAGTGTTCCTAGGTAGGATCAGGCAAACAAGCAGAGATGACTGATGAGAAATTATAGGGACCTTGTCTTTGGCAATGATTGAGGATGTACATCTAAGTAGTAGTGAGTTAGAATTTTGAGTGTAAGCACTTGTAAGTCACAGTCATTTGGCAACTTATTTATGATAAGCTAGGCAGGTTTTTAATGTGATACCTTCACACCCAAACTTAAATCCTTTCACGAGACTTATAGTACACCATACATAGCAATTCCTTTTGCATCCATTAAGAATCTCTATGGTTGGCATTGCTTTGGACTGAAAACAATAAATTTGAAATTGTTTTGATTGCAAAATATTTACGTTGTAAATCTTGACATAGAAAACTCAGAGGGAGAGGTGGTTTCCTGTGATGTATTTTTGCAGAAATATTCACACTTCACCTGACTGGAGCTTAAAACTAAAGGATATAGGGGTCACTTTATTTCATTTCAGAAATGATGGTAGCCTGTTTATTTCCTTCAGAGTGTTCTGTGTTCTATTCTCTGGTGAAATTAGGAGTATGGCTAGCTCTGTAGTTTACTCATTTCTGTTCTACTTTCTTTGAATAGAACTGACTGTTGGATGGATCTTCCTTTGTAATGCAGCATAAGAGGTGTTAAAATCTTTTATTAGTGCTCATTAGATTAGTCAATACCCTTAAATGAGATGGAGTACTGCAGTTTTGTAAAACAGTGTTTACTGTTTGCTATCAAAGTCCTTGAAGATTATAATGGGAAGTTGCAGAATGTATCTTTCTATAATACTGAAAACTGGTGATAGCAGGATAGGTTATAAGACATTGATTCTGACAGTGATGTCTTTCAGTGCTCCTAGATTATATATTATGTGAATAAACTGTTTTTATGTATTGATGAAACTGCTCTTTGAAAAAATGCAGTTATTTCTTGACAACTGTTTTGCATACTCTAAAGGTATTATACAAGTTTGCACTTAAGTGTATCCTATTTTTTTAAAGATATGTAAAATCTACAGAGGTTTCCTGAGGATATCACTTGAGTGTTTTCTCATGTCATTACTCAACATTGACTGCTTTACTGTTGTTTGTATTAAATTTAGTGTTAATACTTACTTCTGCGGCTAGTACTATACAGTAATTTGTACTATATAGTAATAGTACTATACAGTACATTACACTAATGCAGAGTGAGCTATAAAATACAGTGTTTTTTTGCCATCAGAAGTTAACATTTTATATATGGGTTCAGTTACACTGAATTTAATTGCGCTCAGAAGTTAACTTAATATTTTTAATTCCAAAACCGAACTTTTCCTTAAATGTTTTACCAGGTAATAAATGTCTCCTGGTACACTTGATATAAAAGTGTTGAATGGGACAAAATATAGCCTGTTCAGTGTTAGAGGATGTGGCATTTACCAATATATATATATTGCCATCACCAGCAAGGAGGGTGTCTTTTTTGTTTGAAGCTCCAGGACTGAGAATTGGGGCACCTGAATTTGTAAATTTTTTTTTGTAATTTGCATTCTTATTGAGACTTCCACTTCTTCGTTTTGAAATTGTGCCTTTCTTGAATTTTGGCATTTTAATGCAATGTGTCTCTCAGTAGAATTAAGATTATCTTCCTTAAGTGGGTGATAAATAGGAACAAATAAAAGCTCAATGAACCTGTTATTAGTCTAGAATAGATTTCATGAAATGGAATGTTGGTTTCTTCATCAGGGAAGTTTCTTGGGTCTCTGAGGAGTTATATACTTCATGAAAGTCAGTCTGTCCAGGAAAGCAATGCTGAGTTGCAACGTGTTGGGAGCAAACTCACTCAGGTTTCAGCTGTGCTGGGCACACTGACACGCAGAATATTTAATCTTACTTACTTGATAATCAGCTGTCCTTGTTTTGCTTCATTTCCTAAAAGACCCTCCTTGTCGGGAAGGCGTGACCACTTCTTTGTGACTGTCTTTGAACGACAGCTTTCTGTTCATGAATGAAGCTACTTTGCTCTGGAATGGAATGGCACAGGCTCTTGCTAATTTAACTAGTTCTGCAGCAGTTGCAAGTTTTAAATGTTGTACAGACACAACAGTGCTTCTACTGGTTTAGCTTGTTTTGATCAGGGTGAGGAAGAGAAGCAAAGGGGAGCAATACTAGCAAGTACCCAGTTTTGTCAGGTTAAACAGTATTTATGCTTGTGCTGCTCTTACTGGTGAAATGGTGTTTTTTGGTTTGGTTTATCAAGGTTTTGTTCTGATAAAAGCTCTCAAAGCTTTTTTTTTCCATTTCGTAGAAAAAATTGCTTTTGTTCAGATTTTATAAACAGCTCAGCTTTTAATTTTTTAAAAATTTGAAGCTGTATGCCGTGAAATATTTGATATTTTTGCATATATTAGCTCAAGAGATCATTTACATATCTTCTAAATTGCATGTTTTTGAATCTTACAAAACAGTCTGAAGTGTTAGAACTAAATGGTATGTGATCTGAAGTGGTGAAGGATTTTAATTGTCTAAAACACTGGCTGTTTCGAAGCTGACAGTTTCTGAGTGTAAAAATTAAAGGTTTAATCAAGCAAAATTAGGTGGAGGAGCTAATGAGTTATTGCAATATATAGCTCTGGAACATGCTGTGGCTTGGTGAAGATAATGAGAACAATGGCTGTCTTTGAAAACTCCTCTATCACTACTTTCTTGAAAAAGAAAAAATTATTCTTGATCATTTGAAGTAGAACAAGTGACAAAGGCTGTATAAGTAAACTGAGAAAGGTGATTGAATGCTTGAATGGCAGCAGTAGATTAAAGATTTCCTTTATCATATTTTGCAGTCTGTGATTGCCATGTATCAGCACTCACTTTTGATTGAGAGAGTACACATTGTGATTAGGAAAGTTGATTTTGGGGCTGGATGGTGGCCTGGTGACTGCTGTCCAGTACTTTACTGGCTTTGCTGCAGCAGCATCACTGTCAGATGAGGAACAGTCTGATAGAATTCACTTCTCCGTTTGTGCTTTTGGAATACTGAGCCTGAACTGACATATTCGTAGGCTTAAAATACAGTAATTCCAAGCAGGTCAGTTGCCTCAGTTTCTGTTTTTTTAAAGTAAACAAATTAGGGAGGAGATAAAAACTATGGTATGTGTAGAGTCTCTGCCTCGTAGGGTTGTTCCTTGGGGAAAGTAGGTTATCTGGAAAACTCTGCTGTGTTAAAAATACTGTTTTTGGAAATGAGTCAGCTAGGAGGTTGAACTTGTAACAATGTGTTTGACAAAGTTTCGGAGTTATATGGGTTTTGACTGAAGGATTTTCTTCCTTTCACGGGTCTATTTTCTGAAAGTAAAAAAAACCCTTAAGTTCTAAGGATGCCCATTTTTACTCTTTTTCAGGTGGTATCATGGAAAACTTGACAGAACAATTGCAGAAGAACGTCTTCGACAAGCGGGAAAGCCTGGAAGTTACCTTATTCGAGAGAGTGATCGGAGACCAGGTTCATTTGTGCTTTCATTCCTTAGTAAAACAAATGTCAATCATTTTAGGTGAGAATTAAGTGTTTTATTTTGAATACTGTGATCTAACTACTTTTAGTTTCAGAACACAATAAAGTGAACAATGATTGCATTATAATGCAGTATTTTTGGCTCTTAATGCTTTAATTGTACAGCTTTTAACTTGTGTTTGATTGTTTTAAATCATGCTGCTTTAAAATTACTTTGTAGGGTGAAGAACCGAAGTGTGAGGAAACCAAAAATATCTGGATAGAGAAGCTTGCATAAAGTGGTTTGAATAGACTTAAAGCACCATGCAGGTTTCATTAGTCAGTGAAGGAGATAGTTTTGTGTCTGTTCCATAGTAATCATTGTAGTTATCACAGTTAAAGTGTTAGCAAGTCTGGTTGCTTCCTTAATTTTGAGGGGAAAAAAACCCACCCAAAACAAGCAAAAATCCCCCAAAACAAACAAAAAAAAAAGCCCAAAGCAAAAGCCACCAATAGATGATATGTTTAGTAATTGAAAGATTTGCTGGAAACAGCTTTCAGCATATGTCCTGAGCATTGTTTTCCGACTTCTGTTGCAGTGTTATATGCTTATGAGCTTGGGCTTAATATCTGAAGATTCATCTTTGTATGCATTTTACATTACTTCTTGGGAGAAACAGCTTAATTCACATTATGCATTAACTACTTAAATTGTTGTGTGAGCTTTTTCCCATTAGATATAAAAATTTTAATTAAGTTTCAGGAGATACTTTGATTATTCCAAAGTAATTTTTTAATTTTTAATATGGATGCTAAACTAACTGTAACAAAATTACTAATTTTTGATGGTGTTTGTTTTCTGCATTGTATAGTTCTGAAGTGTAGTAATTTTTTGTTAAAGTACTTTGCTACTTTGTTCATTTTATGCCTATTATAAAAGGTGTTTGTTGTGCATGATACAAATAATAATGCTGTTGTGTAGTAGTGCATTATTTCAGTTTTCCAGGATGTTCACACTTACTTTTTTTTAAATTTAATTTCATTTAGTTCTGACAAATGGGCTGTCTTTTTCTGTGAATCAGCACTTTCTTTAGATAAAAGACTGGTGGCTCATAAAATATATTTATGAATATTTTTGATAAAATATTCATTAGGTTTATTTACTTGTTTACAGAGAGTCTGTGATACTGTATTTTGCTGAATATAGACACCGTTTTAAGAATTAAACATGATGCTAATCTCCTTTTCTTAAAAAAAAAATTGGTAGCAAAAATTTTTCTCATGTCAAGCTTCTGTTTTTTTATTAACAGGATTATTGCCATGTGTGGAGACTATTACATTGGTGGGCGTCGCTTTGCTTCACTCTCAGACCTGATCGGTTATTACAGTCATGTGTCCTGCTTGCTGAAAGGGGAAAAGCTCTTATTTCCAGTAGCACCTCCAGAGGCAAGTAAAAAAATTCCTGAAGACTAACTTATTAAAATGTTTGTAACTTTAATCATTATTCAAAATTTTCTTTGGGAAAAAAAATTTTAGGAAGTTTCCTGTTGTTTGGCATAGGCATATGTGGAACTATAGGGAGTGTAAAAATGCATTTTTACTGATACAAAGTAATGATGAAAAAAATTTGCTATTTAATAAAAATACATAATGAGGAAGATAAAGGTATTGCAGTTATTGCACAATGTAGTAACATCATTTTAAGTAGGCAGAGAAAACAAGACAATACTGAGTTCTTGTAATAAAGAGCACTGTTACTGTGTAACTATCACTGTTCTGTCACATTTTGGCTATCTAACAATAGTTTCAAAATGCATCCTGTAGATAACCAAGGTTTCTTCCACATGCCCATCCTTGAAACAACAAAAGTAATTAAAATGAAAAAAAAAAACCACTGCAAAATATCCCCTGTAACAAAACCCAAAACCTGAATAAAGATGTTTCTGAATGTTAAAATTTGGGATTTTATTTCTGCTCTAAGTGAAAAAAAAATTTAAAGGAAGTGCTGTTAGTTCAACAAATTACACGTTTCTAGTTGACAGTGGTTTTGAGCTTTGGAAATAAAAAACTGGCAAGGCCTATATAAGTGGTGTTCTTTGCCTCAGAATAGCATAAGGCTGGGGAGAAAGATTCTGCAGTATAGAATATACAGTACAGAGTATAGAGAAAAAACCATTGCTGTTTTTTAAACTGTAGCCTGTGGAAGACAGAAGGAGAGTTCGAGCAATTCTACCTTACACCAAAGTGCCAGAAACTGATGAAATAAGGTATGTTTGAGTAACAGCAGTAGCTGTGAAATTCTCAAGAGTATTCATAAATAGTAATAATTTAGGTAGGTGTTCGTATGCAAGTATTTTCCAGTTGCATTTTAAACTTTACATGGTTAGATTAACAGATTATATCTCTCTGTTCTTTGGTTGGAAATAAGAACAAGACATTTTGTTCTTTGTATATTTGTTTGTATTAATTGAATGGAAGGTACATAAAGGTACATAGAATTAAAATATTATAATTTTGAAACATGTTTTATAAAGCCCTAGATTTTTACCAAAAGGATGAATTTATATGTCAGAGAATTCTGTATGGAAATGCCTTATCTGAGTGTGTGAAAGAAATGAGCTAGGCTTTTTTCTGAACTGACACAGAACTATTAGATGTGTAGCTGAGGGAAACAATTCAGATCACTAGAAAGAGAAAATGGGCCTTGACTACTTACAAATTTAAGAATGGAAGAAGTGGGTCTTTCAATAGAAGACCATTTTCTGGTTACTTGGGATTGATACTGCTTTTTTGAGATAATTTTTTTTCCAGCTGAAAAAATAGGAGGATTTGAAAGTGATTTGTGGTGATTTCTAATCTCTCTAATGTGACAGATTTCATAAACTGATGTAATACACCACTTGAATTGGGAATTTTCTTAGGTTTAAGATTATTATCTTAAAATGTAGAGAAAAATATGAGAGCTTTATATCCTCATTTGGATGGAAATTTATTCCAGGACTCACAGTCCAGTCTGCTCCTTTGTTTTTGTAATTATGTGTTTTACTAAGGTGATTGACTGGGAATGGTCTCTCTAATGGCACATTACAACTAAGGCTTCCTACTCTGTGTGAGAACAACAAAAAAGAATCTTTTAGGTGTCTTACTGCACCTATCAGCTTAAGAGGAAATAGCATTTTGTTGTTTGCTATCATAACAAAAATTATAGGCAATTAAACCTTTTCTTCCTCTTTTAGGGTAGAGCTGAAATGCAAAGTTGGTGTTTTGATGTCTACATGGCTAAAATAGTTCAGTTCATGGCAGAGCTGAGACCAGAGTTCTCAAGTTTGTTCTAGATTGAATTAATATGCTTTTGAAGTAATTATGCATTTCAGAGAATTTTGACTTAGAATTTTAATATCATAGTAAATATTTCTTAAGTTTGAGGTATTACTGAGTTAATTTCAACATGTCTTCCATGCCGTAACTATGCAGTGATGGAGGGTGCTTTTATTGTTTGTTACCTGTTAAAGCTGAATAGCAGTTGAATTTATTCTTTGTTTTCAATGGTGTTTTGTTGTGTTTTGTTTTTTCTGTTAGCCTACTTCAAATGAGAGCTGTGCCGTAGACAATTGCTGTGAAATTTTTAATTGCAATGGTAGTTAATGAGCTTCACTCTTTATTGTTTTTCCTGTACCTTGATGCATCATGAAACATGGTCAAAAATTCTGTGCTGCAGTGAAAGGTTTTCATGTGACCTGAGTTTGTGTTCTTAATATTTAAGGAGTCACTTACACTAGTCTCCAGAAATGAAAACTCCCTTAGACGAGGTGCTGGGTCCTGCACTTTGGCCACAATAAACCCTCTGCAGAGCTGAAAAGCTACCCGATGGAAATGGACCTGTGGGTGCTGGTCAGCAGCTGGCTGAAGATGAGCCAGCTGTGCCCCGGTGGCCAAGAGAGTCAAGGGCATCCTGACTTGGATCAGCAGTGCTATAGCTAGTAGGACTAAGAAAGTGATTCTTTCTCTGTGCTCAACACTGGTGGGGCCACATCCTGAGTACCATGTCCAGTTCTGGGCCATTCAACTCAGGAAAGACATTGAGGTCCTGGAGTGTGTCCAGAGAAGGGTAATGGAACTGGTAAAATGTCTGGAATACAAGTCCTGTTAGGAGCAGCTGCAGGGCCTCAATCTGGAGAAAAGGAGTCTCAAGGGAGATCTCATTGCTCTCTACGACTCCCTAAAAGAAGCTTGTAGCCAGGTAGGGTTCAGTCTCTTCTGCCAGGCAACCAGTGGCAGGATAAGAGAACATAATCTTAAATTCCCCTTTAGTCTACAGGGTGGTTTTGGGTTGGTCATTAGGGGAAAATTTTTCACAGAAAGGGTGATTAGACATTGAAATGCTGCCCATGGAGGTGGTCGAATCACTGTCTTGGAAGTTTATAGAAGGACTGGATGTTGCACTTAGTGCCATTGTCTGGTTGACATGTGGTATTTGGTAGTAGGTTGGACTCAGTAAGTAGTATCAGAGGTAATTTCCAACCCATTTGATTCTATGATGCTCTAATTCTGAACGTTAATGCTTCTTATGCTTGTAGCTAATTGCATGGCATCTCTGGTAACTGCTCTGTATTCTCTTTGCATCACTTGTCTTCATATGTGAGAACATAATGAATAGGTATTCCACAACTTACATTGTGCAAGGTAATTTTTCAATGAATGGAATATTATTTTCTTATAGACTGCTAAGGGTTATTTTACTTGTGTTGCATATTTGATCTCTCTTGATAAAAGAACAATATTCCTGTATTTTAATATTGCTGTGTTATTTTTGTTTTATACATTAGCATAGTTTGAAGTTGAGAGCACTGAAGCATATATTAGATACTAAACTTAAATCAAAAGTATGAAACCTTGTATATGGTAGCCACTTAACTGTGAGGAAAAATACACATGTGCTTGGAATATCAGTTCCTGCATTTTTTATGAATAGGTTTTCCCAAATATTTTATGGAAATTATACCCAAGAATTCATTGTGTTCATTAAACTTTAAATTATGATTGTATCTCTAATTTAAATCTTGCTGTAACCTTCTTCAGTTTCCTTAAAGGAGACATGTTTATTGTCCATAATGAATTGGAAGATGGCTGGATGTGGGTTACAAACCTACGTACAGATGAACAAGGTCTTATTGTTGAAGACCTGGTAGAAGAAGTGGTAAGTAATTTTTGTATTCAAATTTCTTAAATGAATGGGATTTTTTTTATGGAGTAATACTGAACAAAAACTAGTGACATTTAATTGCCTGTTTTCTAATTATGTACTTTTCTGAACCTAGTAAATTAATCTAGTAGTTCTAAAAAACTAAAACAAACCTTTAAGCATAGTTTATTATAAAAAAATGTTTATTCATGTGTTGTCCAAAGATAAGTGCAAATGAATAGTACTGTAAATTTACTAGGCATTTCCCTAAAATCTACTGTCCTGGTGAAGAATCATTCAATTGCATTTCTTTTTTGCAATTTTCATGAAAAGTTCAGTAACTCAACAGAATGTAGTTTTGCATTGTGGCAGATCTTTCTCTTTATTCTAGGATGAAATGGGTTAAAAATTTATTGGTGAGAAGAAAAAAAAGAAAAATATTTTTGTATAATATCTTCACAGTATGTGTGTTTTGCCAATAGCAATGTTACTTGAGATGCTTCTCATTGATGCCTGTGTTAGGATGTGAATAGCTAAACTGAAGTGACAATACTAGACTGTTGATCTGTAGACTGATAGGTCAGTGGTAATTTAACATTAGGAAGGCTGAGAAAGTTGAAACTTTCTAAAAAGTTACCACCTCTAAAGGACTTGGATCATGAATGAAGTAATCATCAGAAATAACATTTTTGCTGAATTTTCACCTAATGAATGAAGAGGAAAGCGTTTCATAGAGCTGCAGCAAGTCTTTTAGGTAAAAAATGTCTTAGATATCTAAAGGTAATTTTTTTTCTACAGAAGGTCTTAACTTGTGACTTTTTTTTTAATTGAGTTGCACTGTTGTCATTCACTTGATATGTTAATTTTCTCATAGGGAAGAGAAGAAGATCCCCATGAAGGCAAAATGTAAGGATTTTTGTTCTGTTGTTTGAAAGCAATCATAACTTTTGTCAAGTTCCACTGTGAGATTTCTAAGTTTTTGAGAAAGTGACCAAAGAGATTTGTTCTTTAATCTCAAGACTTCTTAATATACTAGCTGCTGCAGATGCAAGGATAATTAATGTGAAAAAGTCCTGTAATGGACTTTTGGTAGATTTACCATCTCTGGAGGGATTTAGAAGGGGTTTAGGTGTGGCACTTGGTGACATTGGTTTGGTGATGGCCTTGGCAGTGCTGTGTTAAGGATTGTATGTGATGATCAACGGTATTTTCCAATGCAAAGAATTCTTTGTTCTGTACAATCCTGTGATTCTTATAATGCTTAAAGTTTGAAGAAAAAGTCACAAGACTGTAAGTTTCCTTCTATTTACTTAAATACTTTAAAAATTTTTGAAAATTCAACTTAGAATCAGTAGTGTGTTGATATGTCAATCTGTTAATAGATTACATTCACAAGTGAAGATGAGTGGCAGATAGTTGTGAAAAATGTCTAGTGCCTTAATGACTTTTCTGATGTCCTCATTTGTTTGTCATATTTGTGCTTGCTGTTTTTTTGCTGTTTCCCACTTTCCAAGAAGCTGGTGGCAGAAGGAGGCATTTCAGTGGTCTATTTGGTTTATTGAGTTCTTCTAGTTTGGCTGTATGGATGTCTTCAAATGTGAAAATTTCATATTTGGAAAGTAGCTTGTAGGGGATGTGTGGAGCTTTGATGCTGTCTTTCAGCTGTTGTTTACCTTTCAGAGGAATCCATATTAATATCTGAAGATAGTATAGAAAGAAAGCCAGAAATTCGGGTCTTTTCTTATAAAAGCACCGTATCTTTAGCTTTCCTTTAAATACAGGTTATTCAGTTGTAGTATGTCAAGCTTTTCTGAATACTGGTAAGTATCATGCCAAAACTAGGCAGAGGCTGTGAACTTTTGTGGGGTACTGCTCTGACACAAGACTCTGGGAAAGTACAAGGTGTGAGATCAAAGCAGTTTATATTCATTAATCTAACAAAGCTAGGTTTTGGTTCCACAGCTCTGGCAAATTTGAGTTTGAGGTTTTCTGTGTATAACTTCTTGTTTGAGCTTCAGATTTCATGATGCTAGTACATTGCTGTATGACTTTAAATAATGCATATCAAATTACCTACTTTTTGGACAATTCATATCAATCTCTAAACTCGCTTGTATTTGAACATCAGCTCCAAGTGTTTTATTGAAGTAATTTATTTCTTATACCTATTAGTGTTAGTCTTTCATGTTGTTGGGAGGAGAGAATCATTTAGTAGCATGGACATTGATTGTCTCATCCATATATATTGGGTCTTTTAAAATAAAGATTAATTCATAGGTGCCAGAGCCTTGAATGTCAGCATAACCAAAAAAGAGAGCTGGTAGTCTTGCTTTCTAATTTTTCTCTTCATCTTTGTTAAGATGGTTCCATGGGAAGATCTCCAAACAAGAAGCTTACAATTTGCTGATGACAGGTGTGTGTATTTCTGATGTGAAATACAGTGATAGTGAAATGGCACAAAGCTATCCTGTTAATATTAAACTAAAGGCAAAAATTCCTTCTATGTCTAAACATAAATGAGTGTGTTAGATTCTCCAATACCTCTGGGTGCTACCTCAGTAGAATATTACATTGGACGAAAACTTTCATGGCTATCAGTACTGAGTATGTTCTCAAGTAAAGTTAATCTAAAATTTTTTTATTTAATTATTAATTAAATTATATTAATTATTTTATTTTTAAATTGTTTTATGTAGAATCAGTTATTTCACTTTCATAAAGCAAGTATTTCTTTAGTTGAAAACAGTACTTCTGACTCATATTGTTTAATACCCTACTTTAAATATTGGCGCAGAGATTTGAAAATGTTATGAAACTTTTTTTGTATGATGTTTTAAAGAGATAGCAAAGATATGGCTAGGTTGCAGGCTACAGTGGAACCATTTTTCATTAATTCTGGTGGTTTAGTACTAGTTCTTCTAGTTTGAGAAGAACAACCGGAATTTACCTTTATAGGGTTTATATCTCTTCAGGTGTGCAGTTCTTTCTAGTTTATGTAGAAATAGATTTTGTAAGGGTTTACATATATCACTAAGAAAAATAACACTGTTATGATGTCTTTTTAGTTGGTCAGGTGTGCAGTTTTCTTGTGAGGCCTTCAGATAATACTCCTGGTGATTATTCACTTTATTTCCGGACCAGTGAAAATATTCAGCGTTTTAAAATATGTCCAACATCAAACAATCAATTTATGATGGGAGGCAGATATTATAATAGGTGAGTTCTTATGGCAAAATGAGTTGTGCATATTTTGTACTTGCATAACTTGCTCCTGATAATTATTTACTACTATGATTTTAAGACTGTAGTTTCCTTTATACTAAATATTTTCTCTAATTTCCATAGTCGTTACTTCTAACTGAGCATATTCTTACAGCTTAAATAACCTAAGTGTAACTCGTTTCTCTTAAAGTATTTGTGCTTGTTCTGCCAAACAGTTGCTTCACTCTGTAAATTGTAGTTTGAATGGATCATGTGGATCCATAAATTTTGTATCTGTAATTAAGAGATTACTCTATTTGAGGCAGCTGGGAAGCTTCTACATGCGTTCTTGTCTATTTGAAAAGGGGAAAATAAAAACGCTAATTTTATCTGAGACAATCAATAGAGTTTTCAAATAATAGAAATGGGTATTTACAAGAAAGGGGATAAATGCCTTTGTTGTTGAAAAAATTACTAAATTACATTGAAATATGTGCATGGTACTTGGAACAGAAATATTGATCAGTTCATTTAGAGTGAACAAACTTAAGATGCATTTCTTTTGCCATTGGTGCAAAGAAATAGTAATTTGTACAAAACAGAAAGAGAAAATAATGAGGTCTTTCCCCTTTTATGGGAGAAACTATCAGTACACCTCCATCTTTCATAGTATTTTTTTTAGAGTTGTTGTATCTGTAAGAATTTTCAGTAGTGAAAACTCACCTTCTTCCTTAAAAAGAGGTCATTGCCTGCCTTAAAAAAATCAGCATTTTTCCTGTCCTGCTCACCTAGAACAAGGGCATTCTTACCCCAGTAGAGAATTTCTGTGTCTTCTGATTGGGTAGAGGTTTAGCAGCTGTGTCTGAGAAAATGTCAAGGTCTCCTCATTAAGTTCAGTGGACTTTTTCATATGACTTCACTCACATGATGCTGTGAGGCTAAATAATTGGATCCTGATCAACCTATGCCCATTTCACACCCAGGCTGCTTGAATACCTTCTTCATTAATTGGTCTGGCCTCCAGCCATCCTTACTGAAAACTAGGCTAGCTGCAGGGTCAGCCTTTCGTGAAAGTAAATGCCGATTTGTAGTTGCAGGATGAGGATGATAGGCCAGGAGCCCCCCACCCTTGGTGATGTCAAATTAATCATCAAGTTAGTGTAACTCTTATTAGTCTCAAATGGGTTTGTAGCCATAAATAGTACACTTAAAGAAAGATACCACTTTGTTATTGCTTCAGAATACTTTATAATACAGTGCTGGATTCACTTGGTGTGTAGATTATATTTGTCTGAAAGAGATTCTATGCGGCTGAACAGAAAACAAGATTTTAAAGTTAAGCAGCAATAAATTATGACAAAGTGCTTTAAGAATTTCTTTTAGTATTTTGGTATGTAGTTTTCCAGAGATCATCCTTAGTGTCAAAGAAAATCTTTGTTTTTGTTGTATGTTTGGGAGAATTACCACTATACTCTTAAGGTGATATTCAGTTCAAATGTCTGTGTGTATAAGGTTGGTAAATTTGCTGGAAGTTCAAACATATAATGAAGAATGCAGCCCTTAGCTGCCCCATCAAGCTTGGAGTCCTAGTCTAAGTGTTACTCTAACTCCAGAAAGAGTTTTTAAATACAACTGACTTTATTCTTCGGCCCGTATTACAAAATTGCAGAAATTTTGCAGGCACCTGCTCCTTACATTGAGGAACTCCTAATGGCATTTTTAATCGAGTAAGTAGATGCTGCATTGAAGGTCAAGGTATTCCTAATTTGATGAGAGAGAAAATTCATATAATGCTGTTTGATCAATTAGAAAATGTTGGTAGTAGCTATTCAGCCTGTGAAATGTAATGACTGAGTCATTGTTTTTGTAGTGTGACACAGTTGGAATTCTTATGTAGAAAACAGCATTATACAGACAGCATCTTAGTAAAAATTGAAATTAACTCGTTGATTTCATTAAAACTGAAGGAAACATTAACCTCATTTTACATATCTGAAAAATAAAAGTGCTCATGGGAAGGTAATTTTATCAAGTTTGCCTAGTTCATAGCTTCATAAAATTGAAAAGCCAACCAAGATATCTTGATATAGCTTTATTTAGAAGTTTTTGAGATTTTTTTACAGTATTAACTATTGTTCCTGCATTGCACACATGCCTTATTTGTATCTTTGTGCACACAGCTGAGTATATATGAACTGGGAAGTCACACTGAGTATATTTTTATCTGTTTAATTACTTAGCTCTTTTTCTAGATGGATATTTGCATGTGATTAATTCCTGTTGATGTCCCTGTTGCTGTTCTTTATTACAGTGTAAATTTCAGTAGTGTGAAAATAAATTAGAGCAACTTAAATGCCTTGAATTTCAGCTTGTATCTGTCACTCCTTCTCTCTTGAGCCTTCCAAATGCGATTGCAGTCTGAATCTGATTCTAGTCATGAATGCATCCCTGTAGATGAGTGCTACTGACACGAGTATTTAAAAGAATAGCTCAGTGATGTCCAGTTGTAGTCTGTATAAGCCCTGTTACCTTTTCTGTTTTCTATTCCTGTTCTTCTAGAAAGGGATTGCACTTCACTCAGAAAATGTCCCATTCCACTTAGCTAATTTCTCTAGGACTTGGAAAATTATTGCCAATGAAATAGCAATTTTTCAGCTTGGTTGGAAAGCAGGTAATGCACATGTACTTCCTGAATGTGGAAAGTGCAGTGTCCTAATTTGACATTTTAAGCAAGTCATTAAAATATTTTGCAGAGTTTAGGTTAATACATTCTGAATACAGTTTTGTGAACTTTCTTGACTTCAGTATATTAGTAAACCCTCATTCCTTTCAAATAAGATTATGATGATTAACACTTAATTTTATTAAAACTTTAAAGGAACATTTTTGTGGTTTTATGGAAAAGCAGATTCTCAAATGGTGGAAAAAATTAATGTGTTTAACATTTCAATATTCTTTTTCTTATTGGAACAGTATTGCTGACATCATTGAGCACTACAGAAAAGAACAGATTGTTGAAGGATATTACTTAAAAGATCCTGTTCCAATGCAGGTAGGATTTAATCTCTGAGCCTTTGATGTTGAAGTCCCACACTGAATCACTATCAAATCAATTTATGAACTAAATTACAGCAGAGATACCAGTGGTAGTTAAACAGCATCATCTCCAGTAGTCAGTCATCAACAGTTTCAATGTTTTCATCTCATCTGTTTCTTTTGTTTTATCCTCAAATACATACATTTACTGAAGACTGCGTTGTAGTCAACAGAAAGCATGGTAAGTTCTGTTTATGCTGTGAGGTGTTTGACCTCTACTGTGCACCCCTAGTTCCTGGGCTCATGCTTTGATTTAGTCCCATATTAAGGGGAGCCAGTCTGCCCTCTCTTCTGTCTCTGGGGTTTTTTTCCTGTCACAGGAAACCTATACACACCAAAAAGCTTCAGGAGTGATTGCAGGGCTGGGACTGCAGCACTTGTTCTCTAACACACTTGCCCCATAGCAGAAATTGATTCTAAGAGATCACCAGTAATAAGCATACTACATCATTACCTTTTCATGAGCTTATAACTAGTTGTAAAATTTACATACCTATTCTTCTCTTTCTCTGTTCCCAAGCTTTCCTGTTTCAGTGGAAATCAGAAATTTGCTCTTCCTGTCCTCCCTAAAGAGAGTTGCAGTCAATTCATACCCCTTTGTGGCATCTTTTTTATTAATATGAGAGCATTTCTTCTGTTCACCAAGCTAAGCATACAGAAGCTGATCCTTTCTTGAACATGTACCAGAACAATTTAGGGTAGTACCATGTTATGCATAATTCCCTTTCCCTCTGGAAAGCACTTAACGAATATACATGTAATTTTCTGTGGTGGGTTGAACCTAGTGAGCTGCTAAGGATCTGCACCTTTGTTTGCTCATTCTCTATTCTTGAGGAGTGGGGCAAAAGCAAAAAAACTCCTGGGTTAAGATAAATACTGTTTTATAAGCATACAAAAGGGTGATACAAAGGCAACACTCAGCACGTCTCACAAGTGTACTAATGCCCAGATGCTCTCTGAGACCTCCGTGTGCCCACATGCTTATTGCTCATCATGATGTTACATGGCAGGGAGTATCCCTCTAAGAAATTGGCATTGTCTGTCCTGGCTATCTCTGTTCCCAGCATATTGTCCAGCAAGCCATCTTACTGAGGAAGGGGGCAGAGAGGGAAATGGAGAAAGTCTTGAGGCTGTGCAGGTACTGATCAACAAAAGCCAGAACACTGGTATGTTACCAATACCATTACAGTCACAAAACCAAAACACAGCACCTTAGGGGCTGCCATGACAGAAGTTAAGTCCATCCTTGTGGGACCAGTATGTTAGAATAGCCAACAGTTCACAGCCCAGTCCTCCAATGAATGACTCAGCTGTCCACATCTCATTTTCTATAAGTATCAACAGGTGTAACTGCTGTGTTTCACTAAGAGATGCATTCCTTGTTATTGCAATTTTTCCTATACTGCTAACTGTGTTGTGTCCTTGATGCTTCCCCATTCTTTCCTGCTGTTAACTTGTGCTCAGTAATGTGCTTGGGTCAGAAAGCAAATAAGAATTCTGAGACTGCTCCTTGGAAAATTTAATTACTAACTTTCTTCATTTTTCCTCTTAATGGCAATAAGTCTTCATTTTAGCTTTTCACATACGTGAAACTTACAGTTTCTGTATTAATAAACTCTTTATTGACTCATTTTCCATGTGAGAGTACTTCAGATTCTTTTAACCTAGCCAGATGCACTTGTGACTTTATTTGAAGATTTAGTACTCAGTGTTGCAGTTAATGTTCAGCTTCACCTCCCTTCCATGGAACACCATGCTCTGTGTTTTTGAGGGGGAGAAAGAATTCAAAAGTTTTTCATCATTTTAAAGTCAATCTGGTGGAATTCCTGTGTCTGATATGCTGTTTGCTTAAAAGTATTTGCCACTAGATGTCTTCTTTTGTGCACTTCTCCTTGTGCACTTTTGTTAAAGATATTATCTTGATAGATAATCATGTTATGTTATGTTATCATTTCATAACATATGGATATAGCTTCCTTTGTAGGTCTTGTAATTCCTATTAGTATTACCAAATTATTTTTCATCTTGCTGTTGTTGTTTTGGTCAAAATCATAATTCTTACAGATATATGCACAGGAAGAAAAGTAGAATATTATGTAAGAACCAGTTCATATGTCTCTTTTCATCTCAGTGATGTCCTTACTACTTTATAGTCTTGCTTTTCTTGGGTTTTTTTAATGGCTAAAGAACTTTTGTTCATCAGCTTACTTAGTAAGGTCAGACCTCGCTGGGTCATATATATTACTTGCATTTCTAGATACTACCATTTATTGTGTGAATTTATCTTTTTTCGATTTCCTGTTTCTTCCTTTCGTCTCTTGTCCTGAATTCTGCTCTGTTACAACATGTGAGTTCTAAAGAGATTAATGGGGGACTGTGCCACTTTGAGTCGGTTTTAATTATGATCTGCACCATTTTTGTTGCTTCAGAGTTTATCCATGATATGTCAGGCCTGTGAGCTTTGGTAGAAGACAGTTAGAAGCTAGATAAATTTTCAAAGACTGGCATAAATTTTAACACAGTGAAATCACATGTAGAAACAAAAAGCATGATGTTTCACTGTGATTGTCTGTATTGAAAGCCCCTATTTTCTTTCAGTTTGGGAAGTATGGAAATAGTTATAGTACATTTCTAGCATGTGTATTGTATGAAAAATGAATGCTTTAGCAAAATGCAGGAGAGAACAATAGTAATGAGTTAGGTAGCATTCAGTAAGATGATCCTGATTGCAACTTCATAGTTGGCAATTTCTGAGCTTAAAGTATGTTTTTCTGACATGTTTTCTAGCACCAAGAACAAGTGCTTAATGATACAGTGGATGGAAAAGAAATCTACAATACCATTCGTCGGAAAACAAAGGATGCTTTTTATAAAAATATTGTCAAAAAAGGTTATCTTCTGAAAAAAAGTGAGTTATGTTTGCCTCTATTATGTCTTTAAAGGAAGAGGAAAAGCAGATAAGGATCATAGAATCATGCAGTATCTTAAATAGGTTGGGAGTCATAAAGATCATGCGCAGGTCCACTGAAAACTAAACCACATGACTAAGAGCATTATTTGGACACTCCTTAAACCCTGACAGGCTGTGAGCATTTCCTGCATACCCTTTTCAAAGGACCAGCCATCTCCTCAGTGAAGAACTTTTTCCTAAGGTCTAATCTGAAATTTCTGTGTATCAACTTTGTTCCATTTCCTTGTGCCCTATTGTTGGTCACTAGAGGGCAGAGATCAGCACCTTCTATCTGAGTTTAATGAATTTAGTGGTACTAGAAAGAGCAAAATTGAAGTGGGCAAAAGGTTCTAGAAAGTGTGTAAGGAATGTGAAAGATCTCTTTCCTTAAGTAGTAGATGAATAGAACAATGTGATACATGAAATTACATGCAGTATGAAAATTTAGGTTGGCAGTTCTGAAAAAATCAGCACAGCACAAAAAGTAGGCATCCGTGTCAAAGGTAGCATTCAAAATCATGAAATGAAATATATTTTCATAAAATGCTTGTATTTAATATTGAACTCACTAAGTTCTAACTGATAGAGGATTGAGAGAGCTAGAATAGTATAAATCTGTACATTCACTGCAGAGAACAGCTGGTTTAATTTTGTTATTCCAAGTCAGGTTGTATGTTTTCAATCTTAAATTTAATATGCACAGTCTGCCATACAAAGGATATAGTGACTTTTTAGGGTTCTAACACTGACACAGCATAGCATACAATAAGCACATTAAAAGCTGACAGCTTGACTTATTTCAGTGTAACCTTCAGTATTACCCTGAAGAATTTCCATTGAACAAGTCTTTGAAGTTTTGAGGAAGCTGGTCCCTTGCCGAGTGTTATATTTCTACTTTTTGGAAAAATCAGCATTAATGGACGCAGAAAAACGGTATCAGTAACAAGATTTCTGCAAATGACAAGAAGGATAAGTTACAGGTGGTAATGTGGATAGTGACCAAATGCAAGAAAGAAGGTATGAGTTTACATATAGCCTAATACAAGAGACATTAAAAAACCCCAAACCACCCCAAACTATACCTTCTGAACAGAATAAGGGAAGCATCTCATTTGTTGAGAAGGTTTATTCTGAGAGGTGTAGAGAGATGCCATGGAATAAGGAATGAAATGGGAATGACTTGGAAAAATTAGGCTAAAAGAGGCAAATTAGAGTACTGTCTTGTAGAAGGACGCACATAGTGTATATGGACTAAATGCAATAAAATCACTCTTCCACCTAGGAGTTATAGTATAATAAATGAGTGTTACATTTGTATTTTGAAAACAATTTTGCTACTAGTTTTATTGAGGCCCCAGTGGATTTATGATGATTGAAATGTGAAATAAAGGCTGAAATGGTACTCTGATTTAAGCATTATTTTGCTGCAGAATGCTCCTAATCCACTGTAATTCAAAGAACCTTTCTCTGCAGCAAGTGGAACCAGCCAAATTCTTACATATGGTTGTGCTTACAGGTTGATTCTGATTTAAGTTTGCATATAAAATATTTCCATTTCTGTTCTTCAGCTGTATGTTTTAAGGTATTGTAATGCAATCAATGGTCAGAGTTTAGGAGCAACTTTCTAATGTCGAGAGTCCATTTCTTAAAAAAAAAATCTAATGAATGGGGTCCACATTGTCGCTATTTGCAATCTCTATAGATACAGGCATAACACTGAGAGGACCTCATTGTTGGGGCAACTCATATGCACTTTCATAATGTTGAAAGCACTGAGGATGTTTGAAGAATCTTTTGCAACTCTGCCTACATCTGTGAAGAGGATCTGGTTTTAGTCACATGTTGTATAAAACGGAATGCGTATACTGATGTTATAACTCAAGTCTGATTATCTGTACATTGTTCTTCTCTTTGGAATTTTACAGAAGCTTTACTGCCCTCTTCTGTTTTCTTAAATTTACAAAATTTACATGTTGTTTTAGACAATATTATAACTATTTGCTTGATTCTTATGCAGGTAAAGGAAAGAGATGGAAAAACTTGTATTTTATATTAGAGGGAAATG
Organism: Camarhynchus parvulus; assembly: GCF_901933205.1. Taxonomy (NCBI): domain Eukaryota; kingdom Metazoa; phylum Chordata; class Aves; order Passeriformes; family Thraupidae; genus Camarhynchus; species Camarhynchus parvulus. The sequence goes on along the minus strand of NC_044601.1, from coordinate 29,793,642 downwards.
ATGCCCAGCTTATTTATTTTGAAAGTGAAAAACGAGCCACAAAACCCAAAGGACTAATAGACCTTAGTGTGTGTTCTGTCTATGGAGTACATGACAGTTTATTTGGCAGGTAGGACATTGGGGTTTTTTTAATCCTATTGCACTGAGAGTTGATAAGATAAAGAATTTTTGTAAATTCTAGAAGTTCTACATTATTTTGGTAGGTATTTGAAAGTTAACTTGGTTAGAAGTCTGTAGGTTCTTTTCTGTTTAAAAACAAGTACTTTGTTTGTATTATACTAGTTCATATAAGTAAACATCCTCAAAGATTGTTTTTGCACAATTACTGTACTCAGAGTTACTTACACATGAAATCTTACTGTAATATTTTGATATTCAAAATATGCTGACCACAGGGGATGTGATTATCAGCAAGAAAGTTGAGAATCAGAAGTCTTTTAGATATCACTAGAAATTAAGAAGCGCATTTATGTATTTTTTCATTGGTAGTTACAAAAACAACTCCACTGGTCTGTATTTTATAGAATTTTATAGAAGAAATAACTATATTTACTTATATAATAAGTGAAGAAGTTAGAAATTCTAGCTATCCTACAGATCTTAATATTTATTAAAAAATTATATGTAGACACTTCTAGTTCCTTTGTGAAAAAACTAGAGACAAATGTTTAACATTAGTGGCATTTCTTGATCTACAAAGACTGATGCCTTGCTCTGTCTGTTTGTGGGTTTTTAAATCTTTATAATAATTTTGAAAAAGACTCCAACATCTGTCTACTCGAATGAGGGGCACAGATATAGATAAAGATTATTTTACAAAATGCTGAAATGTTCCCTGTGTAGTTGACAATTAAGCATGAAGCTTTGGTATATATTGTAATCAATAAACATTCTGTTTCTTTCTCTTAAACAGATTTTAAGAAATCCTGTGTTGTGGGTTGGAGCAAAGTTGGGTGCTAGGTGGTACTTACAGGTGTGTAGGAGGACATGCATGGTTGCAGCAGCTAGGAAGCTGTTAGTGATGAACTGCAGTTCAGACAGAGTTCCTCCTGCACTTTAAGTAGCTGACAAAAACTGTCTCTGCCCTTTCCTCAGAAGTACAGTGAAGGCTGTACTTCTGCAACATTTAAGGTTGTAGAGGTTTGTGTCACATACACTCAAGTGTTTTGTGTATGATCTAGTACACATCTTACTGGTCATAAGAGCTGTGGGACACACTCATATAGGGGATTCCTTAGGTTAATACTGTTTCTTGAAAGAAAAATCCTTTATGTATGATTAAGTGGCTGTGAAAAAATGCTGGACTTCCACGGCTTTTAAACTCTCTAGGAATAGAGAGTTGACAAGTGTTTTGAGATGGCTGGTTTTTTGCCTTAACTGTAAGCCAGCATACATGCCTGTTCAGTGCACACCATTCTAAAAACTTGTCAGTGTTCTGAAGCAGGTTGCATGTACTGTAGTTTTCTTAAAATGACACAATACATTCAAAACCAAAATGCCGTTTTTGAAGACTTCCATTTGTGATGGTAACATGTAGATGAACAAACATCGATGCAGTTATTCCATGCACCTTGCAGACAAACAGGAGAAATCTGTTACTTCAGTGTAAACTTTGTTTTGGCGCAGATTAAGTGAAGGTGTCTGTTAATATGTGAAGATTAATTAAACTTAATTTTTGTTGGTTTTTTTTTATTTTTAAGGCCAAACTGTTTTCAGATAGTAGTTCAGCACTTTAGTGAAGAGCATTACATCTTTTACTTTGCAGGCGAAACTCCAGAACAAGCACAGGTGAGAGCTTTTATTTGCTAAGTGTAAAAAAAGTAACTTTAAATCTTGTGTTATTCAGTGATGTTGCCCTTCTGAAGCAGGAAGCAAATATATCACAAATATTTAGTGGTTACATAGCAGGTGTTAAAATGAACTGGTAGCAGATCTCTGAGGGGGAAGGCTGGTGCTGAAAATCCAGCAGCTGTATTACCTGTTCTTCAGGGTTTTAGTTTTGACAAATTCCAGTCAGGCCCCATGCACAGAACTTCCATTACTTTGTTACATGTATGTTCTCCAGAAAGAGGACATGTATGTTCTCTTTCTGGAGAACATACATGTTCTTTCACATAGTTCAATTCAGAAGAAAAAGTTTACTCTCCAGGTCTTTTCCATGCTATAAAACACAGCACAGTAAGCTAGAGTTTACTTCAGAGTGAAATAAATAAAATGCTAATGCATGTATGTGTGAACAAAGTGGATAGAACTGTCTTTCCAGTTATTTGCAGTGTATATAAACTGGTAGTCATGCATAGTCTTTGGCCCTGATGGTGCACAGTGTAAGATTTTCTGGGTTTGTATGGTATCTTTAGTTACTAGCTCTCTTAACAGTTATGTTCACTGATTAAGAATTGTGGGATAGAAGCTTACTTCAGACAAATGATTTTAGCAGTAGATTGTATCTAAAATGACAGAGTGTTCTTGTTTAAGTTTTAAGCTCTGCAAGTTCACAGCTCTGAGGTATACATTGCATTAGAAGTTAAGCTTTGCATTTGATGTTATTTGAATGGCATGAAAACTTTTAAGAGCACTCATAATAGACTGCATTCACCAGAGCATGAAGTCTATATAATATTTTTTGTGTTCTGGATATAAAGGAAAGCACAGATTTTCTTTTTAAATTAATGCCAATTATTAAAAATTGTTAATTCAAATTGTTAAATTTGGAGATATGACATAAGAATTATGTAGTGGAATTCATCATACAACTGTCAGTGTATTGACTTTGAGAAGCAGTATGCTGTATCATAATTGAGAATATATAAATTAAATTCCATGTTCCTTAATTTTTGTCATATCTGTAAAATCTTTTGTTTTCTAAAAAGTAAAATAATTAAGAATGTGTAGAAGATAGAACGTCTAGAATGTCCTGTTTTGTTTCCTGAACATTTGGTTTAATTTGGTTTTGAAACTGCTTAACTGTTCACTGTGTTTATACAGAACACAGTTGTTTCAGATTTCTTTATAATATGGCTTTGGCCCAGAAAAGTTTACAAAGAGTTTACAAAGCTGAGAAAACTCAGCTTTCTTTACTTTCTGTCATTTCATAGAAAAATAGAAACTTGGTGGAGTGTAGCTGAAAGCTTTTTCTTGGAAGGATTTGAAAGCTGAAGCCTAACTCACAAAACTGAGAATAGATGTAGTACGTATTTCTGTATTTTTAAGATGTGGAAGATGCTGTGAAGAATGAGTGAAGCAGTGTTGTGGGGGTTTTAATGACATTGTTAAATTGTGCTTTGAGAGTAGATAGCAGATCTTTGAGATACTGACTGAAGAGAAGACTGTTGGTCAAAAACTAAATTTTGTGCTTTGCAAGAAATGTACAGGATTTAATGGTTGGGAGACAGTAACTAGTGAATGAGGCTATAATAAGTCTTCCACCTTCCAAAGACAAACTGGAGAATGTTGGATATATGCTCTATATTTGTCTGTTAATTGTTCAGTCTTTGTTTGAAGTACACAGTGTTATGACTGACATATGGGACTACTGGAGAGAATAATCAGACCAATTTGGCTTGTTAAATGCAATTTTCTCAGAAACAAACAACTTTTTCTTAATTTTATATACAATTTGCAATTTCTTGTAGTATCACTACAGGAAAATTGGCTAAGGTCACGCTGTATATCCATTAGTAATGCTTGATAATACTGAAAGAGAAAATGGTTCAGACTTGCAAATTCTTTATGAGGTTTTGCTTAGTAATGATAATAAATTTGCTTTAATATTCAGACTTTAGTACTGTGGAATTACAGAAAACTTAGGTTTTGCCAAGCTAAACGGAAAATTCAGATACTTTTTACAGATATGTCTGTTCCAATGCAAGAAGCTGTATCTGACTTGGTTTCATTACATTCTTCTGCATCCTTCTCTCTTAGGACTGGATGAAAGCTCTGCAGGTGTTTTGCAGTTTAAGAAAAACCAGTCCAGGAGCATCAAATAAACGTCTGCGTCAGGTGATATTGTGGGGTTGGAGGTGCATGTGGAGGAGTATTTTGCCTCTTCTGTGCAAAATGATTATTAATAAGTCTCAGAATTTTTCCTTTCAACAGTGGCAAATCCTAAATAAAAGTCTAAAGAAGTCAGCAGCTTTTCAAATATGCCTCATATGAGAAATTTTAAAAAATCGTATGACATGTGAACAAAAAATGTGAAAAAAATTTATATTACACATACATAAAATACCCATTATCTACATTTTAGTTACATGTAAATACATGTTATTTAACGAATGATACTAATTTTATGTAACAAATACATGCTGAGCCAACCTTGTGTCTTCATTTCTCTTGGTCTCTTGAAAGTGCCATACATGCCAGAATTTCTTCAGAGGGAGAGGGCAATCAGTCTTAAATAGCTATGTCTGTAATGATTGGAGAACATTAAAGAAATTTGGATACTTCTAAATAAGTGAACTAAATTAGGTGAATTTACAGATAAAGTGACAGGTGCAGTTGGGAGCTTCAGGGTGCAAAAGCCAAACAAAAAGGGAATTCTTTTCTTCAAAAAGCAAAGACAGTGTTTAGCTGCATAGAAGAATACAGTGTAATGTGTTGCACAAGAGAATTTCTGTTGGGAAAGCCCCAAACAATAAACCACTGTGTTTGGAATTGTTCATTGTCTCACTCAAAGTGCCAGTCTTCCATTTCAGTAAAATTTTCTGTGTCTGGAAAAGTTGTTATTTGCAAATCCTAATGCCTCAAAAATAATTTTAAAATAGAACTCCAAGATGCCTTAAAAACATGGGTCTGGATATTTGTTTTCATTAGTTATTTGAGTTACTCTTACTTTGTTCCTTGTGCTTAAAATATTCCAATACATTTGGTCTTTACTGTTCTAATAAGGAGTTTGGTATTCAGTATTCACATTAAGCCTCTGCATAGAGGATTAAAATAATTCATTAACGTGCTTTGTATTTTAGCAACAAAAAAATAAATAGTTAATTTTTTTTCAGGTCAGCAGTCTCATTTTGCATGTAGAAGAAGCTCATACACTCCCAGTAAAGCATTTTACAAATCCATATTGTAACATCTACCTGAACAGTGTCCAGGTAGCAAAAACACACATCAGGGAAGGACAGAACCCTGTGTGGTCTGAAGAATTTGTCTTTGAGTAAGTTTTAATTATCTTGAATTGATGAATTTCACTTTCAGTTTGTGTTGCATTTAAGATTCTTAACACTTGTTTATAGTTTTAAGTATTTTAAAAAATACTATATATGTGCTTATACAGCACCAACCTTTCAGACAAATTCTGCATGGGGAGAATTTTCTGTAGGCACCTGTCTTTGCTTATCTAAGTCACTGATAATGATAACTTGGGATTGAAATGAAATCAGGAAAAGCTTAAATGCCAGCCATGTATAGTATTAATTGAGGCTCTCTCTTTTCTCCTAGTGATCTTTCATCTGATATTAATAGATTTGAGATAAGTCTTAGTAACAAAACAAAGAAAAGTAAAGATCCAGATATATGTAAGTATTTTTCTGTAAAAGATGCTTATACATTACAGCAATGGATACTTTGTGTGGTTATCATTGCTTTTGTCAAGGGCTGTCACAAGAGAATTACGTAGGTTTTTATGTTCACCATGCTGCCTGTGTATGTTTTTGATGTCTGGTACTGGCTTTCCATTAATGTTTTTATAATGAGAACTTTCACTGATTTTAGTCATAAAATGCACTATACTCTTGTCCTGTATGTCTGACATAGCTCTGCTGCTATGGTAACTACTGCTAGATAATGAGTGTGCTTATCAAAAAGCAAGAGCAAAGAGAAATTTTCTTTATTAGTCTGCTCCATAAGATGTTAAGTTCCATGGAATCTGACTACATGGAATTTCTTTTCAGGTTTTTGATTGCTTCCCGTGAGACAGGGAAAGATGCAAGTCTTTATTAAAAAAATAATCTTGGCAGTCTCTGAAGAAACCTTTCCTTTTTTTCTTTCCATTTTACCTCATCTGTTTTCTTTCCTTATTACCATACTTTGGCTTAAATCTGAAGTTATCTTAACATCACTTTGAATGGAAAAGGATCCGTATTTTCTTCTCCTTGTGTTAGCCACATAGGTGCTTCTTTAATGTGGCTTTCTGTTCCAGTAAAAAAGGAAGAGTTTGAAGAGTGTGAATTTGAAGCTGTTAGGTAGAAATTTTTTTTTAAGGTCAGGTCTCTTCCCACACAATAATTTTAGGTTTCTTTTTCTTTTTTGGTAGTTCCCCTTCTGCCCCCCCCAATGTATCTTGTTTCCCAATATACTTGTTCTGGGGCAGCTTCAGCCCTGTGCCCCCTCTTTGCTTCTTGCAGGGCAGGATGGCTCTCCCTGTCCTCTTCAAATTTGTTCTAAGATTTTTTTTCCGTTATGTTCCAAGCTGTCTGTTCTAAGACAGTCAGAGTATATATAATCTAGTGCAATTGTTTTCACTTTGCATATATTGTGTTACTGGTCTGTAACTTACACCAGTGCTAATTTACTGATTTTTGGTTTTCTGGGGTTTATTAAGATCTGTAGGGAAACCTTAGCCAAAGTAGGTATTTACAATTCATTTTGCATGGTCTTGCAGAACCTCATTCAATTTCAGATCTCTTTCTCCTTCTCTCACTAGAAAAGTTTCTGCATGGAAGGAGGAATAAAGATACATTCTCTCTGATAGACTAAGGAGCTATAAATGCAGTTGTGAACTTATTCTTGAATTAATTTGACCTGGAAAACTGATTACCTATCTAAGCCTTGGTTAGGAAAAGAATCTTAAAAGGGTAGTTCTTGAGAGGGATGCTTCAGTAGTTTCTTTGAAAGTATTTTTGTAGTTTCCTCCTTTCTGTCCAGATTAAGAAAATGCTGTTAGTTTTGTGCATTCAGGTGATAGAAGGCTTCCTGTTCTAGGTGAGGGGCAGGATTGGCTGAATTCCTTTACTGCAGTTATCTGCACTCTTACAGCATAATCATAATCCAGCATAACTCTTTCATTTTGATATAAAGATTACACTAAGTCAACTTGAATGAACATACACCTCTACTTACATCCTGAGCCCTATGAAGTATGGGGTAAAATGAGTTAAACCACATTTTCTCTGACATACATTGTGTTGCACTGCCAGAATGAACTTGTAACTCTTCACAAGCAAGATAACTGGTTCCTTTCCTTAACCAACCATCTTTCCTTTCCTTTTCAGCCACAGATGTTACCTGTGGAATGCTATGAAGTGGCAGTCCTGTACAGCTGATGCTATTCATCTTGCCAGTTATTAATTGGGTTAACTCACCTTTTCTGCTTGCTTTTCCTTCCATGTAATGCAGATTAAAGGTCCAAAATGTAATTGTTGGATTCACTGCTTTGTTCTTTCATTGTAACACACAAAACCTAAATATCAAAGTAACACATGAATGAAGGCTACCTTTTCAGTATTTTAAAATATTTCCTTAGTTTTCAGGTCTTTACATTGAAGTTTGTCCATTATGAATGTTCCGTAGTTACTTTGGAGGTTTTTAAGCATTCCACATAGTCAGAAATTATACAAAACAGTTCAGCATCAATTGCATCAATTATATTAACATTTTTTCTCTGTTTCTCTAGCTGTAAATTACTTAAGGACTTAATCAAATAAATATATAATATGGCTTGAAAAATCCAAAGTCCTAGAATTTATTAGTAGACTTTCGTCTGTTACTATTGACAGTTGAATTAGTAGGTCTCAAAGGACAATACCATAAGGTGTTGGACTAGAGATTCTGGTTTGGTTTTGTACTATGGTGGTTAATTTCAAATTAATTCATGTTGAGTAGAAATCTCTTACTGAAAGGAGCCTACCAATTCAATGTAACATTATAAACAGGAAAAATGTCTTACTACTTCAAAGTAATTTAATATAAATTATGATAACTATTCTGCAGTCCTTGTACAGATATGTGGTATGATTTTTTTAAAATCAAAGTCAAGTCATATTATTTATATTATAGCAATGAAGCGCTACAATAACCACAGGGAAAAATTAAATCATCAGTTTATTCTAGTAGTTCACTCACCATTCTTCTCACTGTGGTACATGTGCTTTATATGTGCAAGCAAATATGAAGAAGAGCACATTGCTTAGTTGTGGATACTGAGCTTTGATGCCCGGGAAAAGTATGCTAAGAAAGTGAATTTATTATGTAGTCTAATAACATTCCATCCACACTGGTGATAAGTAGCAGGTGGTGATGGATTGTTTTCAATGCTGACTGATATAAATGCATTAACTTTTATTAGTTCATCAGCTCCAAAGGATATGAAATAGGCAGCAGGATTGTCCTGAATGAGGCATTATAAATATAATCTACTTCTGTGCCAGTATTAAATATTATCCTGCTATGTATTGCAACACTGGGACAATGAGAAATCTGCTGGAACTGTGGACAATTTCTGCAAGGCAGATTGGTGTACTGGCTTTGCAGAAATATAAAAAAAATAAGCTCTTGGTTTTATGGACTTTTTTGGTTTTTTATGTGCGGAAAGTAAAAGCAAATACCTTTCTTATGGAAAGAGAAGGTGTTTGACTGAGAGGGGCAGACTGGTAGGCTAAATGTAAAACTACTTGTGGAGTCCTCTTGGAGCATGGTGAGTGTTTCAGAGGCACATTGTTACCTCTGAAAGTGCCTGGCCCTTTCTTTGTGGAAAACCCCTCCACTAGGGAGCATGTTCCTGCTCTTGATGGGCCTGTGTTCCCTCCCAGCTGCTGCACCAGACTTCAGCTGCAGTGCAGGTCATTGCTTGGCAATTTTAGTGTAGCATCATCACCAGTTAATGATTTGGCTATTCTTAAGCTGACTTTCATTGTCTGGTCAGCAAGTGCTTGGGAACACTTTTTTTAACCTAATACGCATAAACTGTTACTTAGACTAGAGTTATTATAAAAGTAATACATATGTCAGTGTTTGGGAATACTATAGGAGCACTCAGTCATAAACAGGAGCAGATCCTGATCATGGTGTCAGTGCAAGGCTGGAAAGGGAGTAGTGAACTCTAAAGATTTAACCTGTATTTTAGTTTCTGCTACCTGGATTTGCATCCTACTTACTTGGGTGTTACAAGGAAAGCCATCTCAATATTCATGTGGCATTTTTGAATTTATATGTATACATTCTTTACAGATTGCCATATATTTTTTCTTCAGTTTACAGGGCACTGTTAAGCCATTGAAGAGAGAATGAATCCATTCATATATTGATAAAAAATTTTTGTTTACTCTTGCTGGTATTTTTTTCCTGAAATAAGATTATATGTTAAAAATAAAACCATTTTTTATTTAATAGTAGCCTTTATTTTGGTGGAGATAACGTATCTGAACAATGCTTTTTTTTCCTTTAAGTGTTCATGCGTTGCCAATTAAGCCGATTACAAAAAGGACATGCAACAGATGAGTGGTTTCAGCTCAGTTCCTATGTACCATTAAAGGGTATTGAGCCAGGATCTTTGCGTGTTCGAGCGCGATATTCCATGGAGAAGATCATGCCAGAAGAAGAATACAATGAGTTTAAAGAGGTATGAACTTAAGTTTAACCATCCATTTATCTAGTTTATCTGTCAAAACTAATACTTTTCAGTAGCTGAGAGGGATCTCAGAAACACTGGTTGCTGTAAATCAAATAATATTTTTAAATGACAGCTATATATATATATAGATATATTTTTCCAAAACTGTTATATGTAAGAAGTTTCTGAATATTTTAAATTTGTTTTTCTTTCAGCTTATACTCCAGAAAGAACTTCATGTAGTCTATGCCTTATCACATGTTTGTGGACAGGATAGAACACTGTTGGCTGGCATTTTACTGAAGATTTTTCTTCATGAAAAGCTTGAGTCCTTGTTGTTAAGAACACTAAATGACAGGGAGATAAGTATGGAAGGTACTGCACTAAATCCCACAAAAGTTTACTAGAATTCTGGTCAGGTGGGGAGGAAAGGGTTTGGGTGCTATCTTTTTTTTCTCCTCCTTTAGTTGCAGCTTATGTCAAAGAGTAATCATGTTCTTCCTCTCTTTTTCATGTCACCTTTTTTCAGTTTTTCTCTTTCCAATTTCTTTTTTCAGATGAAGCTACTACCTTGTTCCGTGCCACCACTTTAGCAAGCACACTTATGGAACAGTATATGAAAGCCACAGCAACAAGTTTTGTTCATCATGCGCTGAAAGACTCCATACTAAAGATCATGGAGAGCAAGCAGTCCTGTGAGGTGATACCTTAAACTGTGTTTTTAAACATTTTGGTTTGTTGACACAATAATCCACTAGTTATTAACTGTTGTATTTACATTAAATATTAGTTGGAGAGACATTTAATAATTTTTTTTAGAACTAGACATTTTTACATCAGAAATACAGGAACTGAATTAAGAGATGTTTTTATATTTTTTTCCTGGATTTTGGCTTCAAACCTTATTCATAGTAGAACTTACTAAGTTTTATAATCAAAATTTCTTTTAATTATTTAGCAGGCATTCTGCATCTGTTAATGAATGTCCTAATCTAGGTAACTCTTGTTGAACTCAAGATAGTGTAGAAATCAAGATCTGAACTTCTGTTTTAATTGTAAAATTCCATATAAAATGTTTGTTACTGATCCCGAAACTCTTTTTAAAATGACCCTCCTAACTCCTGTGTTTCACTTTAACTTCATTGTGGAAAAGATGGGAGTCATCGGAAATTTGGATTGAGAGAGACAAAAAGTCACTCAGATGAAAAAATGGTGAATATCCAGGCTGATAAAAGCCACATATATATATTACAACTTAAAACTGTTGCTTCGCATTCCCTGACAACTTACTGAAACATGATTGATTTCTGTAAGAGACTTGTAGGACTGCAGAATATTTCATTTGCTTTGAAGCAGTACTCAGTGTGTAATATTCAGAAACTATATATATATATATATATATGTAGTTCTAGATACAAGAATAAACATATTCTTTTTCTGTTTTAGTTAAATCCCTCGAAGTTAGAAAAAAATGAAGATGTAAACACTAATTTGGCACATCTGCTCAGTATACTTTCAGAATTGGTGGAGAAGATATTCATGGCTGCAGAGATACTGCCCCCGTAAGTTTGCACTTTTCTGTTCAGATTTATATATGAAAATTTGTGTTTCCATGAATAACATTGTACATTAAAATTATGTTCTTACTGATTTATCTTAATGTTGCTGTATAGAAACAGAGAAAAATTGACAGGGGAAAGTAACACTTCTGGCAATTAATAGTGTTTTACAAAAGCCTCTGGCTGGCACATTTGGTTTTCTCTTAAAGGAGAAGCTACAAGACTTGAGATCAGGGACAAAATAGTAATAAAATAATTAATCTCATATTTTTACGAAAAGGTAGAAGACAGTGGTAGTTAGCAGACAGTGATATCCATTTGTTAGTCTTCCTCCTGTGAGAAAGAGATGGAATTATTAACAACATATTAGTGATACCATTCTGTGCCTCTTTTTCTCTGCTAGGGAAATGCAGAGGCTATTTCTCCCCCACTTCTTTTAATTGATAAAGTAACTCGTTTTCACACCTCAGATTTGAATCATCTAATATAAAGTGGATAATACAGAGTTTCCTTTCATAGTGTCATTAGCTTTTAAAGTATATGAAACCCTCAATTTTGAGTCATTGGAGTAGCATGGAATTTTCTTTTGTGTTAGTGCTGGCAAGGTTAGCATTGAAAACTGCAGTCCTTTTAAATACATGAGGCAGTGATCAGCATTTTCTGAAATACACCACAAATGTCCTTTTATTTTTTTTTATGGGAGAGAACTATTGCTGTGGTGCTTAACTTTCTTTTTTCACTGTATGTCATGTATGGAAAGAAAAGCTTTTGTTTAGTTAAGAGAGAAACAAAAAGAAAAATCAACCATCAAAGTGGTCTTTTTTCAAAAAGGGAATACTACTTAAGTAAACAGTTACAAAACATCTATGCACATCTGAATGATCACAGAATAGATTTTCCTTGTAATTTATAAATTTACTTTTTAAAACAACTTTTAAAATAGAATTCTTATAAATTTGTTAACTTTAACTAACAGTTAATTTATAATTTAAAGATTTGTCTAAGTTATTAATATAAAGTTGATAATAGCTCTGCATCAAGTAGGAGCTTGGTCTAGGCCCTTTCCGACCAGCTTTTTTAATTCTGTAAGTTTAATGGAAGGAGTAATTGGCTACTATTTCTGCAGGACATTGAGGTATATTTATGGGTGCCTACAGAAGTCTGTTCAAAACAAATGGCCAGCTAATACTACCATGAGAACCAGGGTTGTTAGGTAAGTTACTTGTCAACCTTATTTTGGAAATATTTCTTTGAAGCCTTGTTGGAGACATACTTCAGTATGCTTATCTATGTTTCTTTCAGTGACAAAACTGTATGAACTTACACAGGTTACTGCAGTGTTTAAGGTATTTGTGATGATGAAGCACAATGTCCCAGTTAAAGACTGAGTTTGCTGGAGTCTTGGTCTTGTTCTTAGAGCCTTGCCAAAATAAAATGATATAGTATAGAGGTCAGTATAGCTTTACCTAATGGTTTTAACTTTGAATTTACAGTACTACAGCCCAATCATGTTGAAATATTCTGGAGCTCCTCTGAAAATGCTGCTGGAGGTTACAGAACCTGGCTCTTCTGAACTCACACCAGCCACCAAAACTCCAGTCTACATTATTAAACCAGCACAATACAAAACTAACTCTAACTCTGTTCATTGCCAGGGCAGGTCAAACAAAAACCTTTGACAAAGCTGTGGTCTTGACACTTTTTTCCTAAACGTGGCAGGGATTTTAAGGGTATCGGAGCCTCAGCTTTTCTTTTTTTGGTGTCAGGCAGTTGTATGGTTAGCAGAGGTTAATCTCCCATGGAGGGATCTTTCAGAGTATTTGGCTTGTATTTATCATTTTGACACCAGAAGCCTTATGTGTTTCATACTGTGAAGCGGCATTGCCTTCAAATGGAGACTGCTCCTACTTGAGAGCTTCTTTTACTCTGAGGGGCTAAGCTGCTGGAGGGCTGTGAAGGTCAGAAGTAAATTCCCTATCTCTAGCTGTTCCTCCCGAGCTCCAATCTCTGGCTGTTCCTCCCCAGCTCCAAAGAGGACCATGTGACTTTCCTTAGTGAACACACAGCTCACTTTCAGTTTTCCCAGTAGTCTCCACTGGATGCTAAAAATATTTTTGCATTTGCTTTTGTGGTGTTCCATTTTCACAAGTGGATACTAGAGATTTCTCTTTGGAGTGCAGTTTCACAACCTTCAGTGATGTTTATTACCTTCCATTGTGCTATTTTTGGTTTACGAATGATTCAATATTCAGAGCCAGATGGACAGTTTTTGATATCAGGGTATCTCTTCTCTATTGTATCAGTCATAATGTGATACCATTTCTCTCTGGTTTAAAACTCCATTATAGATATTTGCTCATTCCTAATTTAGGCAGGTTGACAAAGGTAAGGAATATCAGATCTTCCCTATCAGCAGGGTCTCTGCTAGATGTGTACCTTGTTGGCCTTCAATTTTGGGCACTTTTAAAAGAGTGACAGGTATATGTGCCAAGACTTCAAAATTAATTACTGACTTGTAGCTTTGAATTCCACCATAAAAATTATTTTAGCTTAACCTCTGGCCAAGAACTGTTTTCTTACCAGCCCATAACTTTTATTTCTTAGAAATAAGATACATGTATAACAGAACATACTAGCTATCTTGGACTTACAGAAGGTGCATCAACCTCACCATATTTGTCTCTTTAAAGAAATGTGGACTAACTGTGTACTTTACAACGGGCAAAGTTCCCTTCCTCTTTTCATTACAAGTCAGGCTCTAGTATTGCTGTGGTGAAACCCAGCCTGCTGGTGGTGTCCAAGGATAAAATTACAGATATTTTAGATTGATTTAATTGGTCTGTATGTCACTTCATTATAAACAATTAGCTGAAGTTGAGGTTAACGTGAGTGGTGATTTTTACTTCTGGTATTAACAGGAAAATAGATTTTTCTCATGCTGCTGAAACCTGTTCTGGGTTTCTGCTGAATGAATTCCTAGTTCTGCAGTTAGAACAGAGCACTCTTTTTCCAGCTTTTAAAATGGCAGCAATTCTTTGATGGTGGCAAGCAGCAGATCCCTCATTTTTCTACTGAAGTGTAGATCAGGATAATGGATCAGCTGAAGCTGACCTAAAGGTGTGTTCTGCCAGGAGAGATCTTTTTGCTCATCCACTCCTGTTTTCCAGCTTAGAGTGGCTTGGGGAAGTGGCTGACTGTGAGATGGATGCAGTAGCAGACAGTGGAGAAATCTTTGGGAGGTCAGAGACCAAGGGTGGCTTCTTTTTGAGACAAGCATGGTCAGGGATTGGCTTCATAATTACTTGGCAGTTAATTTCCTCCTACATGATTAAACAGTTCAGTCACCTTTATTGGGAAATCAATGTGCCTCCTCTTTGAGATTTCATTGCTGTTCGTAGAATTGTAGCATGATGATCTTGATTTATATTTTTACATAGCACAGGCTAGTTTCTTGGTGTTTGTCTCAACAAGATCCCACATTATCTTTATTCCTGAAAGACTACACAATTTTACTTGTATTTTCTAATGGTTTTGAACAAAATACAATTTCATTTCATTTCAGTGGCTTTGTTTTTCTTCGACTGATTTGTCCTGCTATCCTGAATCCAAGGATGTTTAATATCATCTCAGGTGACTATGTGCTTCAGATCAAATCTATACTTTATGCAGCAGGAGACATGAAATCACTGTAGTATCTAATGCAGCAAAATAGGAAGTTTTTTTGAATGCTGTGTTTCAAGTGAAGTTATCCACATCATTTGGCTAACTTCTTAGGGTATAGACTTTTCACCCTCAAAGGCTTGATTGCAGATATCCCCAGTATAATTTAAAGTCCAAAAAAACATCTACTGTGATATTTAATAATAAAATTTTGAGTCAAGTCTAGCAATGTTTAATATATTTTAGCACTGTGAAAAATGTAACTATGGGAACTTCACACATCACTTTCAATACAGAGTTAATAGCTGAATGCAGTGTTATTTCTGAAATGTACAAGATTTATAAAATTGGTTTGTGTGTCTACAGAGCTTGGAATACATACATATGTGCAACTAGAAAACTTTTCTTGAATAATTTGAATGTCCTGCTTAGATGGCTTCCAGCCATTAAATACAGTAGATCTTAGATATAGAATCTTAAAGATGAAAAAGGGATGGCCTTCAGAAAGGCTGAAAAATAGGAAATATAGGAGAAAATAAAAAAATCTGGTTCAGAAGAGCTTTTTTCGTTATTCAAAGACAGTTTTTAAGACAGTGTGGCTTGTTTTCTTATCATCAGTCTTTAAACTACTAAATGAGAAGGACTGTGTCAAACAAAGTTTGTTTCTCTCACAGAGTAATCATTTCTGTACACGCTTTGGAGAAAGCATTTGAGAAACATGGCCTGGAACAAGTGATAATTTCTTTGGCATTTTATTATCTTTGGGTGGTTTGCAAGTTAGTTACCCTCCTAACTTGGGTTGCCCTGTGACTGCAGGTGTAAAGAACTACTTAAAAAATTTGAGTAATGCCTTTTGAGCTTGTCCATTACAATCCTGCTGAGTTACCTCCAGCTAGTATTCTGGACTGCTGTTAAGGGAAACTTACAGACCCTAAAACCCTGTCAGTGGAATGTTTTCAACCAGGCCATTTACCTTAACTGGAGAGAAAAGTAATTTTCTTGGTAACATCACTTGTTGGAAAAATTCTGACTTCAGTGGTTAATGTGAAGTGTTTATAGTCACAGTCATTACAGACTGGAGTTTCATGGAAATACAGGTTAAGATTGCATGTAACATTCACTTTGTTTTCCTGCTGCCAGTAGCTTGTCAGTGCCCACTTATGTGGGATGTGGGTTTAAGCAGATAAGAAAAATGTAAACTTCCTTTTTTTTTTTTCATTTCAAAGGTAAATGTTTTAACAAGTTTCAACAAAACTCAAGTTTTGAGCAAATGGTTATCATTTCACCTAACTCTTAGTAACATTTATTTTGCCTTCTTGGTCTGTGCTACTATTACAGAAAATAAGATTATCAGATTAACATGGCTTTTGGACGTTACAAAAGCAATATATTTTACTTTACCAGGTGATATCTTTCACATGCAGTTGTTTTATATTTAAAAAATCAATAAAAATATGAATGGGAAAAGAATTTATTTTCATTTGACTGCTGTTAATTTTAAATGTAATGGCCAGTGACTCTCTACTTTGCATTCCTGCCAGATTCTCCTTCCCCCACTGCTGCAAGAACATTGACGCTGGTCGCCAAGTCTGTGCAGAATTTAGCAAATCTGGTTGAATTTGGAGCTAAGGTGAATATAATTTTACATACAGAGAACAACCTACAGAGAACTGTGCTTCCAGTCCACCATTCATATGTTCCTGTTCAACACATGTAAAAAATTTGTTGCTATTTTCTCATGCAGAACCTATGACTTCCTCTTCCTTTACCTTGATGTGCGTTTATCACTTGTTAGATTGATGTTTTCTGTGGTAGAGCACTTCAAAGCTGTCCTGTTTATACTATCGTACTGCTAGACAAAATGAAAACTGTAAGTCAGGTGTACTTACTGCATTAATAAGCCCAAGCTTTCAGTGAAGTTTCTATTAAAACACTAAGAGAATGCCAGCGGTGACTGGTCTCAGTTTCCAGGCTGAAACGTTGCTAAAAGTACATCTGCTGACTTAAGCATAATTAACATGACTTCAGGCTGATGTGAGAAGGCTGTTTCTCTGACACACAGAACTTGGAATGTAAGAGTTAATGACAAAACAGGAAAGAAAGCACTTGTTCCTGATGATACCTCTGAACACAGAGCATCTATTCACTGCAAGCAGGTATTTAGAGACACTCACCTTGATGCAAATTTCTGTCTGTATGCATGTGTAAGAAGAATTCTGAATTACAGGCTATCTTTTGAATACAAGAAAACCAAATTCTGTAGTCTTTTGACTGCCAGCACACTAGACATTAGAAATATACTTGAAAAAAAGATATTATTATTATTTTTATTTACCTATTCGTTTTGCAGTGTCATTTGCCTGACTGCATTGTGTTCATCTCAGATGTGACAATTTACCTTGAATATGATTTTGTTAATGAATACTTTTAAAAATTATTAGGAGCCATATATGGAAGGGGTAAATCCATTCATCAAGAGCAACAAACATCGCATGATCATGTTCTTGGATGAGCTTGGAGTAAGTGGTTAAAAAAATATTTGCTGAAGTTACATAGCAGAATTGTAATTAAAAAAATTAAATTTTTTTACACCTCTTATTAACTAGCTCAGTAATGCATCAGCTGCCACATAATTTTGAATGCTTTTATGTGAGTATATTTTTTAATACTTATTTAAAAATTGCTGGTCTGTCATATGGAATTAAAACCATCAATTATCTGCATAAGATTTTACTAATTAGTGCCTATGTAAATGTGAGAAGCTGAAATAGATTCTAAAGCTATGAAATTAGAAATATTGGGCAAAAATGTAAACCTTTCACAATCATGCTTTTAAACTAGAAGTTTTTATATATAACTTGTCACATGGTTTTAATCAGAGACTGAAAGTAATTTTTCTTTAAAAAATAGGTTGAATTTCAGTTAGCACTGGCAAAAGCTTCACTGTGTGGATTCTACGTATTGTAGTTTGAAAGTGAAATGCTGTCACTCTGTTCTTATGAAACGTGACTATTTTGTGGGTGTGATTGCTATAACAGGAGTTAGGTCATGTTTAAGAGCAGATTTTGCTGAATTTTGTTGCTTTTCTCTCATTTAGATTTTAAAAAGCTCCTAATGGATGGATTCTCCCTTCATTTAGAGGGTTTGAGTCTCAAAATGCTGTAGGTTTCTGGTGAGCTCAAAGGTAGAGCAATACCAGATATTGTAGTAAGAATCCTCCTAGCATTACAAATTGCAGTATCCTCACAAAACACATGCCTGTGAAGAGAAGAAAATAAACAGATAATTAATAATAGAAGGATGGACTGGAGGTTTAGCAGGAAAGACCAAAGTTGGACTTGGCACCCTAAATCTGCTGTCTTTTACTTTGTTGAAGAATGTTCCTGAGCTTCCAGACACTGCAGAGCACTCTCGAACTGACCTCTCCCGTGACCTGGCAGCTTTGCATGAGATCTGTGTGGCACACTCAGATGAGCTCCGGACACTCAGCAACGAGCGAGGGGTGATGCAGGTGAGTTAACACAAATCAAAGTAGTGGGTGCTGAGTCCCGAATTACTCCTCAATACTGACGGATTCTTTTGTGGTATTTCTGTAGCAGTATGATGTTGTATTTCACCAGGGGGTTATTAGCTGTGAAGGAAATACTTAATCCATAGTTTTGTTCCTCCGTGCAACAAAACCAACTAGCTTTGGGTGTTTTTTTAAGTTTCTGGAGGAAGCCTTAAACCCACAAAATTACTGTCTCCTGACAGACTCTCTCAGTCTTAGTTTTCAGATCTGGATTTTTTTTCAGTTGAGAACCAAATTCACTTTCTTTAGCTTTCTATTAATACCTCATTTCTACTTACTAGTTTGCCAGTACACTTGTATGCTTGGAAAACTGCTGGCAAATTTTAATAATGTGTTGTGTTAGCTGTACACTTCCTCTGCCTTCCTGTTAACCACAAAGAAGCAAGAACATCCATGGGAGGACAGGCAAAGTCCATAACATTGTTTTATGACTACCCTTATTGGCTAGGGAATCAGACATTTTCTCTTTTTAGTAATATACTTAAACTTCAAGTTGCAGGTCTGATAGGCTGATGCTGAAAATGCTGCTCCGGCAGGCCTTTTCTGTCTTCAGTAGCTAACATGTAGTTTTACTGACTCACTCTTTTTTACAGCATGTTCTTAAGAAGCTTTTGGCCATTACTGAACTGCTACAACAAAAACAAAATCAGTATTCGGTGTCTAACAACATCAGGTAGCAGCTCTCTACCTGAATTCTGCATGGATCCAGCATGCCCAACATGGCAACTCCCACCAGTATCACTTCCTTCTTGCTCTTGCCAAAAATAGCACACCCTGTCACATTCCCAGTGATGCGTGAACTATGCAAAATGAAAACAAAGATCCTGTTGGTGAATGATTGTACCAGCAGCTTTTTTTAAGCTATCTGTGCAGGACATATGCACTTTTTTTTTCCACTTGGAAACAATGAAATTTCACAACTTCTGAGCCTTGGTATACAGTTGACCTTCCACAGAGAAAATGCTGTGACTGCGTCTAGGACTTAGAAATTTTCAGCACCTCTGATTGCCAAAGTTTTTGCTGTCTGATTGGAAAAGAATTATCAACTGACATGAGAAGAAAGGTGTTGTTCTGACAACCACCTATAACTAACTGGATAACATTTCTTACTGTAATTTCTGACTGGTTACAATAATTATGACTTTTGACTGTTTCAACCACTTTTAACTTGTATTTACAGTTTCCAGAATTTGATGTTATGGTAGGAACAACCTTTACTGTACATGTTTTATACCATGCTGTTTCTCTTGCTGGAGTGATGTTGAAAGAGAATATGCAGAATGGGTCTTGTCAGCTTTACTTTTTTCATGTGCCACTGATTCAGTCTGAATAGTTCTTCCATCAAGAACTGTATATCCAGATAAATCACAATGCTTTTGTAAAACGTTTACAACAGTAAATAATTTGAATTCAGTAAATTTATTGATCATTATATCAGACATGCATGCATTCATTAAACCATTTTATAAAATAGGTATTGTTTGGTCTTTTTTGTACTGTAAGTCTAGCATAAATATTTTTATAAGTGAAAAGTAAGTTTTTAAAATAAATCAAGCTGCATATTTCTAACTCCATGAAAACTGGCTTCATGGCTACTGTGGAAATTTTTTAGTGTCTGCACTGGTGGCATACTTTGCAGTGTTTACAATGTGTCACTTTTTGAGCATGAGTCCTCAGACAGCATTACCTTGTCCTAATGCCTTAATTTGTACATCTTTGGGTGAGAAAGTATATGTTGAAACTCCTTACGTAGGTTGAGATTTAATAAAAAGAAATTCTTCTCTGTGAGTGGGGTGAGGTACTGGCAGAGTGCCAGAGAAGCCAGGGATGCCTCAGTCCCCAGAAGTGTTGAAGGTGACGTTGGATGAGGCTTGGAGCAACCTTGTCTAGTGGAAGGTGTTCCTGCCCACTGCAGTGCCATAAACTGTTAAAAAAATTGAGAAATAAAATGTGCTGTTGATTTAAAGGGTATTTCATCATCACTGTGTGTTATGTTCTAGGCAGTGATATAATAATAGGGAATAAAAGGATTCACTGACAAGATTAATGAGATAACTACATAAATAATTTTAACATACAAGCACTGTTGCAAATCTTTACAACACCTGGAGTGTTTTTCCTATCTATCAGAACTGCCAAATCACTGTCACATAAAATCAGAGAGACTTTGCTTTTGCACCTTTGCTGTAATACTAAAGTGGCTCTTGCTGTGTTGCCCTGGTCTCTAGCTGGAACAGCTTCTTGAAGGTGAAAGCTCCCAAATATCGTATGTATGGCACTGAGCAGACACATGTGATGCTCTTCCATAGTGACAATACATGTGTTTGCAACACCTTGTTTCTAGAGAAGTCTTTTCTTAGATTGTTCCATAACCATGTCAAGTCTATGTTAAACTGCATCTCAGACAAGTAAGTAATTTACCTTTCAGTGTGTCCTACTTAAAACTTTTAACAGAGTGTGTAAAAGGGATTCTTTTCTAGATTTGGTTGCTTTGGTACAGGCAATATAACATGGTAAAAATACAAACTGGAAGACAGAGCTGCCTACCTAATTTACCTGTTACACACAAAATGCAGCAAAGACAATGAAACTGGGGAACACCCAAAGCTGCATGTATGTGTTTGTATTGTAGAACTCTTAACTGGGTATATGAAAAGAAAATAAATCAACTGGTGCTCATAACACTACACTACAGCCACATCAAACTGTTTCTGAACCAAAAACAAGGGCCAGATTTCTTGAAGCAAATCTTGGTCGTGTTGGACCTGTAATGGATGAGGGTTTAATTAAACCACAACTTTTTCTTTTAGGAAAGTGAAAAGCTTTACTGCCAAGGTAAGAACTAACAGCACAAAGACCTTATGACACATAATAAGGAACCTGTGGCAGGCAGTCACACCTGACACCAGAGGGTGGTAGGAGCGCATCTTCCTTCAAAGTAATGCTGAATCCACAAGATCATCATCAGTCCACTCTTCCTAATAGAAGGAAAAAACACAGCACCTTGAGCGACATTTGTGTGTGGTGGTGTGGTGCTTATGGGCTGGATTTAAGAACTTACAGAGAAATTCCATGAACAGAAGACTAAAAAAGTATTTTAACTTGGGGCAATTCAGGCCTTTAACCCTAAAGCTAGTTATCCATACCTATGCTTACAGTCATGGACACAGTCATGTTAGACACTTTTCAGCACCTGGGATAAAGAAGCATGAGCTTTATGTTGGATAACTGTAGAGATTTCCAAAATAGCTCATACTGCACCTTCTAGTGATGTCCTGTGCTTTTCATGGCTTTGTAGATTATCAGCTAACTACAGGATTAATGAAGCCATTGTTAAGATATGAGCAGTTTGCACACACTGTAAGCTTTCAAAAAGCTAAGCACACTTTCTCCTTAATGTCCTGGCCAGCTGAGATCTGCTCTTTCATGTAGTTATTACTCAGCAAAAAATACACAAGTAGAAACCCAGTTCAGATACATCACTAATAAAAAACTGTGGGTTTCAGGACCTTTGGAACTGTAAAATCATGAAGTGCTGTAGGCTATGTGAATATCCTATCGGGTTACTCATTTAGGAAATAATTACAGATATAAATTAAAAAGAAGATCCAAAATCAAAACTGCCTCAGACCATAGCAGAGTAACTAATATAAATTAAACTGGGGCAGGGAACAAGTGAAACCTCCAACACTCATATGGCGCTGTTAGTTCTAAGTCACTCTGTCATAAAGTGAACAGTTTTCCAAGTGCCTGCTTTATGGAGTTGCCAGTTTTAGTATACTTTTGAAGACTGGCATTTGGAATGAAAACTTATTAAAAATTTTTGCAGCAATAAAATTATAAGTTCAAGGTCCCCCATCTTGTTAGCATATACCTTCAATGCCAATTTTATTATAATCTTGTCTTAATAATGTTTTGGAGTCTAATTTGACAGTATAGCATGAACCTACTATGATAATCTCTAATAGCAAGACACAAATCTTGTCTTTTATCTTCACATTTTGGTAGGTGACCCTCTTTAGATGTTAGCATGTTTTTCTAAATGCCATACTTAGTGTCTCAGACTATCAGTATGCAACACCTTTAGTATCAAAATGAGTCCACTTAAAAAGGGTTCTACACCACTGCCAGCATGGACTCTCTCCTGTCCATT
The DNA here is from genome assembly GCF_901933205.1 of Camarhynchus parvulus. Taxonomy (NCBI): domain Eukaryota; kingdom Metazoa; phylum Chordata; class Aves; order Passeriformes; family Thraupidae; genus Camarhynchus; species Camarhynchus parvulus. The sequence goes on along the minus strand of NC_044601.1, from coordinate 29,771,152 downwards.
GTCCAAACAAAAGCTCTGGAAGGTGTTCATCCCAGATGTGAAGGACAACCTTAATACTGTTTGTAGTTGTTGAGTCACTCTTGTCAGTTTATCTCCATCTTAGTTATACTTGGTCTTATAACGCAAAGTACTAGCAACCCATCTGTAATTCACGCAGCCTTGTTAACAAATTGACATACATTTAGTCCAACACTCTACACTGCTTTGAGCAAGAAACCAAATAAAGTAAATAAAAACTTCCAAAGCACAATAAACAGTAGGAAGCATGGTCTGCATGTTCATTCCCCTTTCCACAAAAGAGGGGGTGTTCAAGAACACTTCAAGTGCAATCAGGTATGAAATCTGGCTCATTTAAAGTGAAAAAAAAAAGTTGAAAAAGGTTCAGTCTGAACAACAAATAAAATTATAATACAGACGCATAAATTTATCTCAGTAGCTGTGTCACTTTTGTCTTGGCATTAAGGATGAAAAAAAACAGGAAAAACTTGTACAATAGGTTTACTAACCTCATCCATTTTACATTTCTTTGTGACATATTCATCATCTTCATAACCTTTCCTCTTCTTCCTAACCCAGAAGAAAAGTGAAATGCTTAGGTATTTTTATAAGTTAAGACCCTCATTATTTGACCCCAGGATTACAATATGAACATACCTGTTTCATTAAAAAAAAACCAAAACCTCAGCATGCAGTTTGCTGGAAGTTCAGGGTGCAGTCCTTTGCCATCCACATAATTCTTAAGAAAACATTAAGCCTTTACAGCATTCTTGTTTTAATTGCCTGATTTTAAAGCCCTTAGTTCTCATCACATACAACATCAAGTGGTCACACCTTAGAAGCCACCCAGTATTCCAGGTTTTGTTTTACAAAATAATCAGCTTGCCATGCAGATCCGCACAAAAGAACCTGTTAATGTATTACTGAAAGCACTACTTTGAGTCACTGACCTCAGTTTCCAGTAGATATAGCAAGCAGGCAAACACTGTGTGCACATTTAAGGGTTTTCATTTTCCATCACTCACATGGGTAAGAAAATATTAATGTTCATATGCCAATAAAAAAGGCCAAAGTTTAACACATCCCAGATATACTTACGGGTTTGTATTAAATGAGAGGTCCAAGCTGTGACACTTCTCTAATTTCTGTTTTAGAGCAGCAACCTCTTCAGGCCTTGGCAGTTCATATTTTTTAATGAGATTTTTCATGCCTAAAATGACAACAACACAGCTGTAAGCACACAGATAATTTCTGCTCTGCCTTGTTGTGTTGGGTCTGCATGGCAAGATGTTGGCAGTGGGGGACCTATAGGAGTGGCTTCTTTGAGACACTGCTAGAGGCTCCCCCCATGCACAACAGAGGCAACGCCAGATGGTTCCAGGATGTATCCAGCACTGGCTAAGGCCAAGCCTATTAAGTGACAGTGGATGTACATCTGTGATAACACATTTAAAGGGCAAAATCCAAAAGCCAATGCAACACTAATGGCTGCTGGAAAGAGGAATGAGAATATACGAGAACATCTACACCCTACATCTACCAGGGTCAGGGACAAACATAAGGAAGGAAGTGCTCCAGGCACAGAAACAGATTCCCCTGGTGCAGACCATGGTGAAGCAGCTGTGTCCCTGCATGGAGGTCAACAGGAGTGTGGAGTATGCAGCTGCACCTGCAGCCTGTAGAGGTGGCAACTTTGGAGCAGGTAGATGTGCCTGAAGGAGGCTGTGACCCCTTGGGAATACTATGTAGGGAAGAGAAACCTACACTACAGAATGTTTGCTGGCAAGACTTGTGACCCCATGGGAGACTGGCACTGAAGCAGCCTATTTCTGAAGGGCTGCATCCCATGTAATGGACCCACATTAGACCAGTTAATGAAGAACTGTAGCATGTGCGAAGGACTCATTGTAAAAATTTGTAGATGACTGTCTCTGTGGGAGGGACTCCACACTGCAATGGGGAAGAATGTGAGGAGGAAGGAGCAACAGAAACACGCTACCCTGACTAGTCCCCCTGCACTGGAGGGAGAGAATTCAGGAGTGAAATTGAATCCAGGAAGAAGGGAGGGGTGGGGGAAAGGTATTTTTAAGATTCGGTTTTCACTTCTCATTACCCTACTCTGATTTGATTGGTGATTAATTAATTTCCCCCAGTTGTGTCTGTTTTGCCCATGATAGTAACTGTAAGTGACCTCTCTCCCTGCTCTTATCTTAGCCCATGAACTTGCTATTTTTTTTCTCTCCCCTGCCCAGCTAGGGAGGTCAGTGATAGGGTCTTTGGAGGTCACTTGGCAACTTTGGTGGTCACCTGGCATCAAGCTGGGGTCAACCCATCCCCCTTGTGAATCACACAACCCTATCTAGTCTCCAGTGTGGCTGAGTATTGCTTATGTCATAGTCAGGCTTGAGCCAACAGTTCATCCTTCCCTTCCTCATTGTAACTACACTGAAACAAGTATCCAGCATCACCGACTCTGGATTTCCTTAAGGCACAGTTCACATTACTCTGCTAACAAGCTTCAAAATATACAGGTATTTTTTGCAATCAACACTGTACTTGCTGTCCTAAAAAAATACCAGTTCCAGTCTTTCTAATAATGCAAATTAAATTTACAAGTTTTTTTTTTCTCTACCACCAGTACTCTGTAGAAGTAATTTACAAATGTTTGAAAAATTTCCTTCCAACCATCTTATGTTTATGGAAGAGCTACCCTTGGGCTAAAGCTACCATCCACAAAAACTGAAGTGAAGAGTAAGTGATCCCAGCATTCCCTTCCATCTCAGCCACTAAAGTTTGAAGACCTGATTTGTTAGAAGACCAGAAAGTAAAGGACATCTTAAATTTTATAAATTAAAGGTAAATTGAATTTGTAGACCCTGGTTACTTGTATGGTGCATTCCCTGCTCATGTCAGCCAGGCTAGTTTCACTGCCACCACTCCCATTTGAAGTGCATGCATTAGCTTAATGCATTCAGTAACTGATTACTTACTGGGAATTTCATATAACAGCCTTTTCATTTAAATCAAAGGTAATAATCAGTGTACTACACTTCCTTTTAGCTTAGCTAAACCATGGTAGCATTCTTAATATTTGTAAAATATACACACACACACAAAGATATTTCTCACACTAGTGAAACTAAGCATCTTCTGAAACATCTTATAGCTACAAAACAGATGTGCAGTATAAATACTGGCACATCACATTAGCCCTTTATCTGGTACTAGTAGTTATTACATGCAGGCTTTGCCTGAAGCTGTAATGTTTAAGATATGGTGACTTAAAAAGCAATTTAGTTCTGTCCTACAGATACCATTATCTAGTTCTCAAAATAGATTTCTCACTTCTGAATCAGCTGCTAGCACTTAACTGACTCTAGCACTTATGTTCTGAAAGCATCAGGCAGGTCCTCTGCCCGTTAATGTATTTAATTTGTTTGTATTAATTTGTTTAATTTATTTGTTCATTTTGTCATTTTGTCGTTTTTCCTCTTCCATCCACATGCTGGGTAGCTCATTCTACTGTCTGCAGTTTACTTATGCATGCCTTAAGGTGAAGAGAACCATTTGAAGCAGACCCTTCTATCTAAAGCTTTTGTAATTTGGAAAAAGATAGTTTTTCCTCATTTTGAAATATTCTTTAATATAATTTTCCAACGTTTACTTACATTTCATTTCATCTAGTAATCTGGATAAGGTTGATCTATCCTCTTTCAGCATAAGACTTTCTGATAAATAGCTGCAAAGAGACATTGAAGAATAAATTTTTGAAGTGTCATAATAATTTATGGCAATCATTTGTAAGTTAGTAAAAAGTGTATTATTTTTAATTAACATCTCCCAGAGCTTTATAATTAGATGAGTAAGAATGCTTTGTTTACTTAAGTGCTATAAAGTGATAAAAAAGATAATCTGTCACTAAGAAGGCAACAAAAATATTCCACCAGTCATGAAGAAATAATATTGCCAAATTAAGTATTTCTAAGCCTCAGAGAGCTAAGTCAAATTAAGTTTATGACCTTATGACAACATCATGCTATTGTACAGAACGCCCACAGGACAAGCAACCACTACAGTGGTTTTCAGACTGAGCAACAGCAGAGCATGCAAGACAGGCTTGCTTCTTTTGGCAGCTCAAAGCTGTCACTAAATACTGTCTTGCATGAGCGTATGGGTCCCTTCCTCTTTCCAATGAGATCAAACTTCTCTTAGTAAGAACACTAATGCAGACTGCCTGGATAAAACGGACATGAGCAATTGTCCTCACCAACACCCACAACAACCAAGGAGTTCTTTATCCCTTCCCCCATGAGAGCAACAGGTTTTCCAATTCCCACGTGTTCTGTACCACCTCTAGAGCTGCACCTGACCACAGATCCACGGACCATCAGCTTCTCTCATGTCTGGCAGCAAAAACTCACACCAAACAGTAAATGACAAGGTTATAACAACTGTATGGTGCAGACAGATAAAAAAGACTTGAATTCTTCCTGAATGTGCCAACAAAGTTCAGACACCTTGAATCACACATTATCTACAAATTATTTTCATTCTTTTTGCAAGCACAGTTTTCTGAATTTTGGCATGAGCAGTACAGAACATAGATCTAAGAATGAGATCAAGTTTCAAGGTAAAGTAAGCACCTGAATGTTTTTACACAATTCTCAGAAGACAGTGAATCCTATAAGGAATACTCCCAACATTCCTTATTTTAGAACTAGAGAGATTTGAGATACATTTAGAACAGATGGAAGATTTTATTTTAAAAGAACGTTTTGGATTTAGAACAGGTGTTACACTCCAGATGCAAAATGCTCAGGTAGTGGCATGATATTAAAACATGTCAGGTACATCTCCTTACAGCAACCACTTCACCTGTTCATCTGACGAAAAGCACATGTTTTGTCCGTAAGAGAACTAAACCAAACAAACTACACATTTCAGCAAAAGTATCAGTGTTTGATAGTACCCCTGCAAACACCAGTGGCAACAACACAAAAGGGAAAGAAAAGATTGATTTAAAGCAACACCTTACTCCTGGTGCATATCCATGGAAACTGAACAGTTGCAGCAGCCGAACACAGGATGTTACAGCATGCCCATTTCCCAATATTACTGGGTGGAACGTGCCTGGGCTTGTCTGGCCCTCACTGCTTGACCAAAGGCGGCAGCTGTGGTGTTTCACCTCAGAGATACCTTTGGTTAGTTGTATGTTGCAGCTAGGCACTTGGAACAAGTCCAGGCAACAGGAACTCAGGCTTGACCTCTGATGGAGAAGCTTTAGGCGAGGCAAAGAGGAAAAGGAGACGGATCCGGCTAGGGGGTCATAATCCAGAGTTTATTCCTGGGCACGCAGGCCTCTGAATGTTGTGACAGCTCCAACCGAATCCCGACCGCAGGGTCCTGTGTCTTTTTAAGCTCAGGGAAAGGGGGAGGGGAAGGGGTAGGTGAGCTACCAACCAGGCAGGAGGGGGGGAGGCTCAGGGGACAAATGACACTTGGATGGCCCAATTGTCCCCAGGGCTGAGAGGCATCTTTTGAACTTCACCTATCAGACGAGGCCTTGCTGACCTACTGAGATTGATGGACAGCTCTCAGCAGGAGGCAGGGAGAGGGGAAGGGGGAAGCTATTACTACACCTGGGAGGAAGTGGGATAGCTAAGACAGGACATTGCTTCACACTGTAACATCCATTAGCTATCAGTTCAGCGTAATTTCAGTTGATCTCAGTTTCTACCATATTTCCACTTTCTTCCCTGTGTAACCCTCAAACTGAGTCTGAAAATCCTATGCTATACTAATTAAGGCAAAGTCATCAGTTTTTTTTAACTTCTTCCAAAGGAATATAAAAACCAGACAGCAACTGCTTTCATAACCTATTTGTGAAAATGAACAGTACCACTGCCATTCTAAAACATAAAGAACAGACAAGTGCTAGCAATCAGTAAATACACAATTCTAGTAGTTAAGAATGTCTAGAGCAAAACAAGAAGCAAACAGATTGTTTAAATCACGCATATAAGAAAATAACTACCTTTCCATATTAATCCCTGCTTTTGAGCCACTAGATAATATGGCAGTGAGAGCAATCTGTGAGGGAGTAAAGAGCAGATATGCATCTGTCAGAGCCACTCGGTTAAGGAAGTCATCAGCTGTTTTCCTTAAAACTTCAGGATTTTCCAGCACTGGATAGCGAGTCTAAAAAGTAATGATTTAGAAAAAAAGGCACCTGTTTGTCATTCCTGTTCATAAGCTCAGAACACACAATTCAACAGTATTTTATAAAGCTGAAAAGTAGCAGACCAGATCTTTATTCCAAGAACATCCTAAATAACTTAAAGACCACAAGTAAAAAAACTGTCTTTCAGGTATCTGTCTATCACTATAGAAATTAGATCTTTTAAATCACAGGCACAAAAGGAAATAAAGTTTTTCAAGATAATGCATGACAGACTTGTATTACTTTACTACACAGAGCATAAGCTTATAAGAGAGTATTACCTTAATATCAATTAGAAATCCCTCAAATGGCCTGTATGGATTGTGGATGATGAGATGGAAGTTCAGTTGCTGAATAAGTAGCAGTTCATATTCCAGTATTTGTTCAAGAGCTTTTTCCTGTCCAAGAGGACTTTCTCGAAGGTTACCAACAAACTGTGCACTGGATACATTAAATTCATCTACTTTGCAGGCCAAAAATGTGCATGTTAGCCTTGAGGAGGGAAAAAACAAAAAAGCAAACAATTGACATATGCAGCATCCATTCATCCATATGTTCCAAATACAGCAAAAATACAGTGAAACTGACCATATTTTGTCTTTACTCCTACTTAAGCTCTTTGATTTTCTTTCTTGTTCTTTTTTCAGGACTTTACAAATATAAAGATCATACCTCTAATATTCCATTTGATAGAGTAACTCAAGAAGTGTTGATAACTCACATTATTATCCGAGGATGATGCTCCATCACTGAGTTATTGAGGTAAAAACGTTTGAAATACATGCAAGCTGTTCCCTAAATTGAAAAAAATGGAGAAGGGAAAAAATAAAAATGGATTAAGAAAAAATAAGTATAAATACATAAAAATAAAAAAAACCCCCACAAACCAGGAAAGTTTGGGTATATACTACAGGCACACAGGATACACTGAGCCACTAAGACACATACAGCCATTAAATGTCATTAAGTATTTCAAACTCTTTATTTTTGCCTGCAAGAACCTTACATTACAACTGCAATACAAAATAATTTTCTTTGTTTTTAGACAATGCTATAGAAGATGATGCTTAAAAAGCCAACAGTATCTTTATGTAAAGAACTGGGTATTATAATGAAATTTAAAAATCAAAGGCTGAAAAAAATCATCCAGAAAGCTGCAAGCAATTCAAACAATTTGATTTTTTACATCAGTAAATTTTGCAGCATGTTTATCAGCATGAAAGCTGACGCTTTCCAAAATGAGACTCTGCAGGAGCTACTTCTCAAACATCAGTCTGAACAGATGATGCCATGGCAGTGACTGCAATCTTTCACAGAACATGCCGTGGCAGTGACTGCAATCTTTCAAAGGCACCCTCAAGCATGGTACTCTTCACCACACTTGAGTGGAAAAGGGAGGACTAACAGGGCACAATGTAAATTATACATCTTAATGTCTCAGTGAGAGAGAGGCACAATTTCACTCCATTCTTCAGCTCTACATCCCCACTTCTCCCTTCTGAAAGACGCTCTTTTGCATTCAAGACACATAAGTTCAAGGTAATTTTGCTTTTCCTTTGTACGATAATATTTTGCCAGTACACAATCCAGCTTATTTTGTGGTCAGAGAAGCACTAATGCTGGAGAAACATGTGAATGACAACCCAAATTTCGGATCGTCTTCTTTAGCGACTGGGAGATTGTTTCATTGTATCATCAAACATTACCATCAACCATCTACGACTATTTTGTTTCTACCCTTCGCTAAGAGGAAACAAAACAATTCAGTCGCCCAAGCAAGTTTAAGAGCCACAAGCAAAAGCTCACGTTGAAAAACATCAGATTCTGAAATGGCTACACGTGTCAGAAAACGAAACAAAAAAAAACCAAACAAACAAACAACAAAAAAAAAAAAACACAACCAAACCAAACAAAACAAAAAAAAAACCCAAAAAAACCCCAACAAAACAAAACA